>NC_084744.1:29195291-29240291 GCF_033978785.1 Entelurus aequoreus | reverse complement strand
GGGTGCTGAGAGTGAGTGTGTGTGGTTGTGGGGTGCTGAGAGAGTGTGTGTGTGTGTGTGTGTGTGTTTGTGCCGGATCTGAAAGACCTTTAGGTGTACTAACGATGACTTTCTTATATACAACTATGCCGTGCACCCCCCTTTTTCTCACCCACAACCCCTCCCCATTTTCTCATGATGTCATACTAATTAATTATTCATCAGCATCTTCCCGCCACAATGACGTCATACTCATTAATATTCATCAGCATCCCTCCATAACCCCCCCCCCTTTCACCCCTTCCGTCATCCATCAAATTTTGACAGAAGGTGTACCCTTATACTCTCTTTAAACCCCTCAAAAGTGTTACATCTCTGCTGAGCACTGCAACTTCACCATCTGTGTCAATGATCCTGCCACCGAAGTGTGGAAGACATCACCATGACTCGAGATGTCAAGACTGCCATTAGAGAGGACCTGAATCCCAGGTACACTTCAACCCCTACTCTACAGGACTACCTTCACAGATCCCTGGATCCCAGGTTCAAGTGTCTGTCTCACATGGACCCTGCCCTACGCCAGAGGACATACAGTGACCTCACCACTGAGATTGGGAGCAGTCAGGGCACTGAAGACTGTGATGAGGTAAATAAAAATAATACTATTTAAAAATGATAAATTCAAATCTAAATAAATTAGTTTTTCCAGTAATAATGGATTTTATTAAATGTTATTGCCGCATTTTCCATGTCTATGAAACATGTTAAAAAGAAGATATTATGCCTTGTGCACTTTAAGTTGATTTTGTATATTTTAATTTAATAATTTAAAAGTGTTAATAAACAAAAAGACAAAACTTCTGTTTATTTGTATTGTCTTTTTTTTTTTTTCTGATCCGAAAAATGATCTGATCCGTGAGTTTTTTGATTCGTTGCACCCCTATCGGCAGCGCACACACACAGAGTACTTACAAGCAGACACAGTGTGTAGACAGAAAAGGGAGAACGGACGCATTTTGGCTTAAAAATGTACAATAAAGGTGAAGTTATAACACTGAAACGCCCTCAGGAAGAGGTGCTTTAAGACATGGTTAGCTAGCTAGCGGCTAACATCCATCTGCAGTGTTGTAGCTACTTCTAAATCACTAATCCTCGCCTCCATGGCGACAAATAAAATAAGTTCCTTACAAGTATGAACCCTGCAGGTCGAGGAATAGCTAAACATGCTTCACTATACACCGTACGTAGCTCACTGGCGTCACAATGTAAACAAATACACTTAACATCCACTGTAATGATACCAAGTACAGGTGCATATCTACTACTATGATTACATCGATATTTTTATTATGTTTATAAACTCAGGAAATATGTACCTGCGCACATGACGGCTTTGAATATGACCAATGTATGATCCTGTAACTACTTGGTATCGGATCGATACCTACATTTCTGGTATCATCCAAAACTAATGTAAAGTATCCAAACAACAGAAAAATAAGTGATTATTACATTTTAACAGAAGTGTAGATAGAACATGTTAAAACAGAAAATAAGCAGGTATTAACAGTTAAAGAACAAGTAGATTAATAATTAATTTTCTACCGCTTGTCCTTAATAATTTTGACAAAATAATAGGTAGATAAATGACACAATATGTTACTGCATATGTCAGCAGCTAAATTAGGAGCCTTTGTTTATTGACTCACTACTAAAAGACAAGTTGTCTTGTATGTTCACTATTTTATTTAAGGACAAACTTGCAATAAGAAAAATATGTTTCATGTACCCCCAGAGAAGGGTCAATTGACCTTTTTACCTAGAAAACCCACAAGAGGGTCATTTGACCCCTAGTCCCCCCTGTGGACACTCCTTTTGTTATGAAAATGTGGCTGTTAGTGGCACATGGCAGGGGCCACTTGAGCCTGTGTGGGGGAGGGGACCTTACAGCTCAAGCTTTAGTTCTGAGGTAGGTTGTGTGTGTTTTTGCAAGGATCAACAAAGGATCAACAAGAATGAAGGGATCAACACTCTGACATTTATTGTTAAAAAAAATACAAAACAAAACATATTTACAAAGAATGAAAAAGCAACTGTTTTCCCAGTTTTGGTGTGGAGGGTTGTTGCAGAAGCAATTGTTATTTTTGTGTGCCAAAAATAGTTTAAAAAAAAAAATTTACAAAGAAAAAAGCATATTTACAAAGAATGAAAAACCATGTCCATGTAAACGTGACTGACATACATTTGAGCAGTCACTCACAATCCTGGCACTGCCATTGCTCCTTTCGGCATTTCCCACATGTATAACGGTAGCAGTCAACACAGCGCACAGTTGCATGATTGTCCTTGCATTGGATTTTAGCCTGACACTTGGCTCTTTTTCCTAGTTGTGGTGTGGAGCGTTGTTGCCGAAATAATTGTTCCTTTTGGGCCTTTTTCATACCCACGTGGGAGTGAGCCAACTCTTTTGCAAGTTCCAGCAGGAAATCCACCCGTCTCTCCTGCCTCCCGGTGCATAATTGATAGAGCATGTGGGCATTCAGTGCTGCAATATCAATCATGTTATAGAACACTGCTACTGGCCAGCGCCGTGTTCCTGCGCAGACAGTGTACTCCCGCACCATCTGGTCCATGACATCGACGCCGCACTTTGTTGTGTTGTACTGTGTGATGGTGTTTGGCTTCTTTTTGGTGGTATCCTGTGTCTGAATGGTGCTGTGCATGCTGCTGAGAACATATACAGTCTTCCTCCGCTTGGGCGCATACACCGTCAGTGTGGCACCAGTGGTTGAAAATACCTGGGTGGTAAATTCATCGCGGTACATCTGTCGAGTTGACGGTGGAATTTCTTTGCGAATCTTGTTGACTGTGCCGAGGATGGTTGTATTCCGGCTAAGTAGTCGTTTTGCAAGTGACAGTGATGTAAAGAAATTGTCCGTGGTAACATTTCTGCCCTTGTCCAAGAATGGTTCCATCAGCCTCATGACTACACTCTCAGACACTCTCTCCCCACGAGGCCGAGTGTCGTCCTTGCCAAGATATGGGAGGATGTTGCAGACGTATTTGGTTTTCAAGTCACACGCCACCCAGAACTTGATCCCAAACTTGTCTGGTTTAGATGCAATGTACTGTAGGAAACAGCAGCGAGTCTTGGACGGGAAAAGTTGTTCGTCGATGGTGATGTGTTGACCAGGGATGTAGGATGTGATGCAGTTGGTGGCAAACAATCCCCATATGTTTGAAATTGCAGCAAACTTATCGGTCTGTGCTCGCTCGCTGCGGGTGTCTCTGTCATCAAAGCGCAGGTGATGCATGATGTTTTGGAAACGCCCTCGGGACATGGTTTCGATGATCTGTGGGCTTCCCAGGTTTTTCGACCAGCAGTCACGCAGTGATGGCACCCTGATGATTCCCCGCATCATGGTGATGGAAATAAATGCCATTAGTTCAGGGAGGCCCATGAACCAATCCACATGCTCCGTTTGCTTTGCATGTTGAACTGTACAGTCTCGAATGATGCCAAGCATGTCCAGAGTGATGAAACACAGGAAGCTCTGAAGACGACTTGTGATTGACCTCCTGGCCTTAGCTGTTGGCTCTCCATCTGCGCTGTATGGCGATGGCGGGGTGAAATGTGGACCCGTTCCCACCTGTTCTTCATGCCATACTGTGCCATCTTTCGCAGTCTCTGTCACATCAGTCCCCAGCCGAGCTCTCTTTGTTGGTTGGGGAGCAGTCTCCTCATCTGTAGTGTGAAAAAAAAATGTAATTATGAGCAATGGGAAAGTCAAATGATATCACAAATGCAAGCATAGAAGCAAATAATAATAATAATCCCAGAACATCTCAAATAGGTTGGCTAAGCTGCAGACACCTCAGGAGAAGTAGAATCAAACAAAACTGACGGCAGTCGGCACTCAGAAACAAAATGGAGGCTCTATTCACATGGTGCCAGTGGCGGCCCACCACAAATAAATTAATATATGGGAATTGGGAAACACTGATGATATGTGTCTGCAGGCAGTAGTACAGTATATATATTTATTTATATCATCTATTTATATCTATTTAATATATAATAACTAAATATAAATAATATTAAAAAATATTTATTTATATCCATTTATCTCTCTATATATTTATTTATTACATCCATTTATCTATATATATCCTGTCCATTTATTTATTTACCTATACCTATGTCTGTATATATGTTCAATGAAAGTTTTGTAGTTCAATTCAAACTCTGTGTATATCTATATACTATATAGTATATAGATATACACAGAGTTTGAATTGAACTGAGTATTCGAACTGCGTGTTTTCTTGAGCCCCCCCCCCCCCCCCCCCCCCCCGGTCAACCCTGTGGGAAACACTGTGGTGCTATATTTTCCAACATCCTCACTGAAATGAAATGTAAAATAGGAAATAATATGAAATGAAATCTTACCTGAAGATGACTGAGACAGCTCGGAGTCTGAATCCTCCTGAAGATTGATGTCTTCTCCATCCGAGTCGACAGGGTTAACATTGGAAAGGAGCATTTCCAATGCTTGTTGAGTGCTGAATCTCTGCATCTTCGTTCCTTGGAGAGAAGCTTCTTTCACCACAAAATTCTTGAGGGAAATGAAGCTATAGTCCACGTGCACTGGTATTTATGTCTTGGCCGTTACCTGTCTTGCCTGTAAGGTGTGACCCCCTCACCCCACAAACTGCCCCTAACAGCCTCATTACCATAACAAAATGAGTGATTAGTGTATTCGGGAAAAGTGTCGGGCCAAATGACCCCTCTCTGGGTCTTCTAGGTAGACAGAAAAATGCTGGGACTTCTAGTGTTAAGACATGGTTAGCTAGCTAGCGGCTAACATCCATCTGCAGTGTTGTAGCTACTTCTAAATCACTAATCCTCGCCTCCATGGCGACAAATAAAATAAGTTCCTTACAAGTATGAACCCTGCAGGTCGAGGAATAGCTAAACATGCTTCACTATACACCGTACGTAGCTCACTGGCGTCACAATGTAAACAAATACACTTAACATCCACTGTAATGATACCAAGTACAGGTGCATATCTACTACTATGATTACATCGATATTTTTATTATGTTTATAAACTCAGGAAATATGTACCTGCGCACATGACGGCTTTGAATATGACCAATGTATGATCCTGTAACTACTTGGCATCGGATCGATACCTACATTTCTGGTATCATCCAAAACTAATGTAAAGTATCCAAACAACAGAAAAATAAGTGATTATTACATTTTAACAGAAGTGTAGATAGAACATGTTAAAACAGAAAATAAGCAGGTATTAACAGTTAAAGAACAAGTAGATTAATAATTAATTTTCTACCGCTTGTCCTTAATAATTTTGACAAAATAATAAGTAGATAAATGACACAATATGTTACTGCATATGTCAGCAGCTAAATTAGGAGCCTTTGTTTATTGACTCACTACTAAAAGACAAGTTGTCTTGTATGTTCACTATTTTATTTAAGGACAAACTTGCAATAAGAAAAATATGTTTCATTGTACCCAAAGATTTTTTGTTAAAACAAAAGGCAATAATGCAATTTTTGTGGTCCCCTTTATTTAGAAAAGTACCAAAAAGTATCGAAATAATTTTAGTAGAGTTTTTGGTCCGTATCAAACTTTCCTTCTGCTGCTCGATTACCGTTTTCGGCTACACACTTTACCCCTTGAAGTTCGTAATCTGGAATCTAATTTGGATTTTCTTTTGGGGAACATTTTGTTTTTGTTCCACCTTTCTCAGTTGACTCTGATCAAAGTTTCAATTCACTTCTTCAGCGGTACATAAGCGGCTATAATTGTCACCAGCCTGTAGATGGCAGTGTTGACTTCTAAAATCATGTTAAAGGCCTACTGAAACCTACTACTACCGACCACGCAGTCTGATAGTTTATATATCAATGATGAAATCTTAACATTGCAACACATGCCAATACGGCCGGGTTAACTTATAAAGTGACTTTTAAAACTTCCCGGAAAATATCCGGCTGAAAACGTCGCGGTATGATGACGTATGCGCGTGACGAAGTCAGAGTAACGAAAGTTATGGTACCCGTAGAATCCTATACAAAAAGCTCTGTTTTCATTTCATAATTCCACAGTATTTTGGACATCTTTTGCAATTTGTTTAATGAACAATGAAGGCTGCAAAGAAGACAGTTGTAGGTGGGATCGGTGTATTAGCAGCGGACTACAGCAACACAACCAGGAGGACTTTGTTGGAGCGCTAGAAGCGCTAGCCGCGCTAGCCGCCGACCTCACCTTGACTTCCTACGTCTCCGGGCCGCCAAACGCATCGGGTGAAGTCCTTCGTCCTTCTGCCGATCGCTGGAACGCAGGTGAGCACGGGTGTTGATGAGTAGATGAGGGCTGGCTGGCGTAGGTGGAGAGCTAATGTTTTATTAGCATAGCTCTGTGAGGTCCCGTTGCTAAGTTGCTAAGGTTAGCTTCAATGGCGTCGTTAGCCCAGCATTGTTAACCTTCGCCAGCCTGGAAAGCATTAACCGTGTATTTACATGTCCACGGTTTAATAGTATTGTTGATTTTCTATCTATCCTTCCTTCTATCCTTTATTTTTTTGTTTCTATATGCAGTTAAAGCATGATGCTATCACGTTAGCTCGTAGCTAAAGCATTTCGCCGATGTATTGTCGTGGAGATAAAAGGCACTGAATGTCCATTTTGCGTTCTCGACTCTCATTTTCAAGAGGATATAGTATCCGAGGTGGTTTAAAATACAAATCCGTGATCCACAATAGAAAAAGGAGAGTGTGGAATCCAATGAGCCAGCTTGTACCTAAGTTACGGTCAGAGCGAAAAAAAGATACGTCCATCACTGTCTCTCAAGTCCTTCACTGTAACGTTCCTCATCCACGAATCTTTCATCCTCGCTCAAATTAATGGGGTAATCATCACTTTCTCGGTCCGAATCTCTCTCGCTCCATTGTAAACAATGGGGAATTGTGAGGAATACTAGCTCCTGTGACGTCACGCTACTTCCGGTACAGGCAAGGCTTTTTTTTTTATCAGCGAGCAAAAAGTTGCGAACTTTATCATCGATTTTCTCTATTAAATCCTTTCAGCAAAAATATGGCAATATCGCGAAATGATCAAGTATGACACATAGAATGGATCTGCTATTCCCGTTTAAATTTTAAAAAATCATTTCAGTAGGCCTTTAAAGGCCTACTGAAAGCCACTACTACCGACCACACAGTCTGATAGTTTATATATTAATGATGAAATCTTAGCATTGCAACACATGCCAATACGGCCGGGTTAACTTATAAAGTGCAATTTTAAATTTCCCGCTAAACTTCCGGTTGAAAACGTCTATGTATGATGACGTATGCGCGTGACGTCAATAGTTGAAGCGGAAGTATTCGGACACATTGTTATCCAATACAAAAAGCTCTGTTTTCATCGCAAAATTCCACAGTATTCTGGACATCTGTGTTGGTGAATCTTTTGCAATTTGCTTAATGAACAATGAAGACTGAAAAGAAGAAAGCTGTAGGTGGGATCGGTGTATTAGCGGCTGGCTGCAGCAACACAACCAGGAGGACTTTGACTTGGATAGCAGACGCGCTAGCCGACGCTAGCCGTCGACCGCATCTATGATCGGGTGAAGTCCTTCGTCGCTCCGTCGATCGCTGGAACGCAGGTGAGCAGAGAAGGTTGATGAGCAGATGAGGGCTGGCTGGCGTAGGTGGAGCGCTAATGTTTTTATCATAGCTCTGTCGAGGTCCCGTAGCTAAGTTAGCTTCAATGGCGTCGTTAGCAACAGCATTGTTAAGATTCGCCAGGCTGGAAAGCATTAACCGTGTAGTTACATGTCCATGGTTTAATGGTATTGTTGATCTTCTGTCTATCCTTCCAGTCAGGGGTTTATTTATTTAGTTTCTATCTGCATTTAAGCCCGATGCTATCCACGTTAGCTCCGTAGCTAAAGAGCTTCGCCGATGTATTGTCGTGGAGATAAAAGTCACTATGAATGTCCATTTCGCGTTCTCGACTCTCATTTTCAAGAGGATATAGTATCCGAGGTGGTTTAAAATACAAATCCGTGATCCACAATAGAAAAAGGAGAAAGTGAGGAATCCAATGAGCCCTTGTACCTAAGTTACGGTCAGAGCGAAAAAAGATACGTCCTGCACTGCACTCTAGTCCTTCACTCTCACGTTCCTCATCCACGAATCTTTCATCCTGGCTCAAATTAACGGGGTAATCGTCGCTTTCCTCGGTCCGAATCCCTCTCGCTGCTGGTGTAAACAATGGGGAAATGTGAGGAGCCTTTCAACCTGCGACGTCACGCTACTTCCGGTACAGACAAGCTTTTTTTAATCAGCGACCAAAAAGTTGCCAACTTTATCGTCGATGTTCTCTACTAAATCCTTTCAGCAAAAATATTGCAATATCGCGAAATGATCAAGTATGACACATAGAATGGATCTGCTATCCCCGTTTTAAGTTAAAAAAATTCATTTCAGTAGGCCTTTAAATTGTTGATATTTTATATATATATTCTGTGTAAAAAAAGTGCCATTTATAGGAAATAGGAGCCATCCCTGTGGACCCTGATTATAAATGTGCTACATTATGATATTCTCCTTCTCCTCACCTGGACTGTGATGAAGCTGTGAGGACTCAGGTGGTTTGTCTTCATGCTCTTCAGTCTTCACAGAGACAACAGTCAGTGGAAACTTGGTGAGATCAGCCTCCTCCTGCCCTAGAAGACACTCTCCCTCTTGAGTGGTCCTACATTCCTCCTCTTCCTCTTTAATGTGGGGGTGCTGTGGTTCCTCCTCTTCCTTCTTTATGTGGGCGGGCTGCTGAGCGTCTGTTAAGTAAGTAAATAAGTCAGTAATAACAGAGAATGAATGTAGTTTTGACAGTGTTAATAAAGGGGAGACGAAACTGTGAGAGAAAATGCGAGAGTATGATATTTCGATTTAAGATAAAAGTCGTCTGGAGGGCACAGGGCAGAGTGTCTAGCCACTTTTTGAATCTTACACGGGTGTAAACAAAGCTGAGGTTTTACAAGCAGCTGCCACTAGCTGGGAGTTTAAAAGAACTCAAAACCCTTTTTATTCACTTTTTTCTCACTCTTTTACTATGAAGCCACGTTGATGTAACACGTGGCTTGGCATTGTCTTGCTGAAATAAGCAGGGGCGTTCATGGTAACATTGCTTGGATGGCAACATATGTTGCTCCAAAACCTGTATGTACCTTTCAGCATTAATGGCGCCTTCCCAGATGTGTAAGTTACCCATGTCTTGGGCACTAATACACCCCCATACCATCACACATGCTGGCTTTTACACTTTGCACCTATAACAATCCGGATGGTTCTTTTCCTCTTTGGTCCGGAGGACACGACGTCCACAGTTTCCAAAAACAATTTGAAATGTGGACTCGTCAGATCACAGAACACTTTTCCACTTTGCATCAGTCCATCTTAGATGAGCTCGGACCCAGCGCAGCCGGCGGCTTTTCTGGGTGTTGTTGATGAATGGCTTTCGCTTTGAATAATAGAGTTTTTACTTGCACTTACAGATGTAGCGACAAACTGTAGTTACTGACAGTGGTTTTCTGAAGTGTTCCTGAGCCCATGTGGTGATATCCTTTACACACTGATGTCGCTTTTTGATGCGGTACCCCTTGAGGGATCGAAGATCCGTAATATCATAGCCTACGTGCAGTGATTTCTCCAAATTCTCGGAACTGTTTGATGATATCCCTAAATTCCTTGCAATAGCTCATTGAGAAATGTTGTTCTTAAACCGTTCAACAATTTGCTCACGCATTTGTTGACAAAGTGGTGACCCTCGCCCCATCCTTGTTTGTGAATGACTGAGCATTTCATGGAAGCTGCTTTTATACCCAATCATGGCACCCACCTGTTCCCAATTAGCCTGTTCACCTGGGGGATGTTTCAAATAAGTGTTTGATGAGCATTCCTCAACTTTCTCAGTCTTTTTTGCCACTTGTGCCAGCTTTTTGAAACATGTTGCAGGCATCAAATTCAAAATGAGCTCTAATTTGCAAAAAATAAAAACGTTTACCAGTTCGAACGTTAAGTATCTTGTCTTTGCCGTCTATTCAATTGAATATACATTTATAATGATTTAAAAATATATGTATTCTGTTTTTATTTACCATTTACACAATGTGCCAACTTCACTGGTTTTGGGTTTTGTAGAAGCGGATGAATGGAAGAAACCAAAAATCAAAAAGACGACCGCCCGTTCTGCCGACGGCTTGAAAGGCGGACATTCATCCGTGATAATATGGAGAAGCTGCTGATGGTGTGTTTGACAGAGAAACAGCTCCCCCCCCCCCCATGAGGGTGAACTGTGGCTGTAGCCCAACTTCCAACGTGAAACCATTAACATTAATTCAACTTGTGATTTTATGACTCTATTATCAATGCTTTACGTGTTCCAACAAGCACAAAGATTCAAAACCTAATTCTGTATTTATGTTTTACTCGTTTTATCCCACAGCCTCAAAAATAGATGGCAGCAAAAGCACAAACTCTGAGCTCACTGTCAAGTCACTGTACAGTTTTAATTCATTATAACTAATGATTGTAAGTAGAAAATGCAATTTTGGTAGAAATTGCATGTAAATGCTCAAAAGCCAAAGGCCAGCTGAAATGCTAACAGATAGCACGCTAGCCACATAGCGTCACCTAGCAAAAAATATGATTCTTATCTGCAAAATGAGCTAAAGCTTGCTAACATTGCTGTCAACAGTTAGCATTTGTTAAGTACTGTACCAAAATAGGACTCTGAGGTTTATACCTGCGAAATTAGCTAAAAGAGCTAGCATTTTTGTTGGTAACCGGTTAGATCATCATCACACTTCAACATCTCTGTCATGTATCCATCCATCCATTTTCTTCCGCTTATCCAAGGTCAGGTCGCGGGGGCAGCAGCCTAAGCAGAGAAGCCCAGACTTCCCTCTCCCCAGCCACTTCATCCAGCTCCTCCCGGGGGATCTCGAGGCGTTCCCAGGCCAGCCGGGAGACATAGTCTTCCCAACGTGTCCTGGGTCTTCCCCGTGGCCTCCTACCGGTCGGACGTGCCCTAAACACCTCCCTAGGGAGGCGTTCGGGTGGCATCCTGACCAGATGCCCAAACCACCTCATCTGGCTCCTCTCCATGTGAAGGAGAAGCGGCTTTACTTTGAGCTCCTCCCGGATGGCAGAGCTTCTCACCCTATCTCTAAGGGAGAGCCCCGCCACCCGGCGGAGGAAACTCATTTCGGCCGCTTGTACCCGTGATCTTGTCCTCTCGGTCATAACCCAAAGCTCATGACCATAGGTGAGGATGGGAACGTAGAGCGACCGGTAAATTGAGAGCTTTGCCTTCCGGCTCAGCTCCTTCTTCACCACAACGGATCGATATAGCGTCCGCATTACTGAAGACGCAGCACCGATCCGCCTGTCGATCTAACGATCCACTCTTCCCTCACTCCTGAACAAGACTCCTAGGTACTTGAACTCCTTCACATGGGGCAAGATCTCCTCCCCAGCCCTGAGATGACACTCCACCCTTTTCCGGGCGAGAACCATGGACTCGGTCTTGGAGGTGCTGATTCTCATCCCAGTCGCTTCACACTCGGCTGCGAACTGATCCAGTGAGAGCTGAAGATCCTGGCCAGATGAAGCCATCAGGACCACATCATCTGCAAAAAGCAGAGACCTAATCCTGCAGCCACCAAACCGGAACCCCGCAACACCCTGACTTTGCCTAGAAATTCTGTCCATAAAAGTTATGAACAGAATGGGTGACAAAGGGCAGCCTTGGCGGAGTCCAACCCTCACTGGAAACGGGTCTGACTTACTGCCGGCAATGCAGACCAAGCTCTGGCACTGATCATACAGGGAGCGGACCGCCACAATCAGACAGTCCGATACCCCATACTCTCTGAGCACTCCCCACAGGACACGGTCGAATGCCTTCTCCAAGTCCACAAAGCACATGTAGACTGGTTGGGCAAACTCTCATGCACCCTCAAGGACCCTGCCGAGAGTATAGAGCTGGTCCACCGTTCCACGACCAGGACAAAAACCACACTGTTCCTTCTGAATCCGAGGTTCGACTATCCGGCGTAGCCTCCTCTCCAGTACACCGGAGTAAACCTTACCTTGAATGCTGAGGAGTGTGATCCCACAATAGTTGGAACACACTCTCCGGTTCCCCTTCTTAAAGAGCGGAACCACCACCTCTGTCTGCCAATCCAGAGGTACCGCCCCCGATGTCCATGCGATGTTGCAGAGTCTTGTCAACCAAGACAGCCCCACAGCATCCAGAGCCTTAAGGAACTCCGGGCGGATCTCATCCACCTCTGGGGACTTGCCACCAAAGAGCTTTTTTACTACCTCAGCAACCTCAGCCCCAGAAATAGGAGAGCCCACCACAGATTCCCCAGGCACTGCTTCCTCATAGGAAGACGTGTTGGTGGGATTGAGGAGGTCTTCGAAGTATGCCCTCCACCGATCCACAACATCCGCAGTCGAGGTCAGCAGAACACCATCCTCACCATACACGGTGTTGACAGTGCACTGCTTCCCCTTCCCACCGGATGGTGGTCCAGAATGGCTTCGAAGCCGTCCGGAAGTCGTTTTCCACGGCTTCCCCGAACTCTTCCCAGGTCCGAGTTTTTGCCTCCACGAATGCCGAAGCCGCATGTCATTTCTGTCAAATAAGAAGATGATCCTAATTGACTTACCCTGGTTGAAGCTGTGAAGCTGTGAGGACTCAGGTGGTTTGTCTTCATGCTCTTCAGTCTTCACAGAGACACCAGTCAATGGAAACTTGGTGAGATCAGCCTCCTCCTGCCCTAGAAGACACTCTCCCTCCTGAGTGGTCCACAGTTCTCCCTCTTCTTTAATGTGGGGGGGATGTGGTTCCTCCTCTTCCTCTTTAATGTGAATGGGCTGCTGGATGTCTGTTAAAGAAGTACATAAGATTGTTAGGAGGGAATTTTAGTAGTTTTTGACTGACAGTGTAAACACAAAGAGGTGCGTTGTGTTAAAAGCGTGTTGCTGAACAACCAATAAAAACTACAGCTTGGCATTTATCCCACCACAGCTGATCAGGAAGCTGGGATTCAACACTAATTGGATTCTGGAATTCCTTACGGTCAGTCAGGATGGAAGACAAATGCGGTCCCAACATACCATGAAAAAAAACACCTGATTTTAACATAAAACAATGTATCCGAGCAAGAAAATGCTAAATTCATCCAATATATTGCAATAATTTGCTCAAGAAATGCAGTTTTTTTGCAATAAAATTTACATTTTTGCGACAAAAATGTCATTGATTTGCAAGAAAATGAAACATGTCATAACCACCATAGATTTTTTCTTCCAAAAAATGTAGTATTTTGGCAAGGAAACACAAAATTTGGCTACAAAAATGGAATTGTTTTGCAAGGAAAATATATATTTTCTGATAAAAACACAAGCTGTTGTCATGACCACCATAGGTTTTGACAAAACAATGCTCTGGCCTGCCATGAAAACGCAACATTGCGTCACAAAATGCGGCATTTTACCACGAAAACACCTGATTTTTCCATTAAAACAATGTTACAATCCAAGATATTGCAATACTTTGCTCAATAAATGCAGCTTTTTGCAATAAAATTTACATATTGTGACAAAAATGTAATTAAATTGCAAGAAAATGAAACATGTCATAACCACCATAGATTTTTTCTTCCAAAAAATGCAGTATTTTGGCAAGGAAACAAAATATGGCTACAAAAATGTAATTGTTTTGAAAGGAAAATATATATTTTCTGATAAAAACACTAGCTTTTGTCATGACCACCATAGGTTTTGACAAAACAATGCTCTGGCCTGCCAAGAAAACGCAACATTGCGTCACAAAATGCGGCATTTTAGCATGAAAACGCCTGATTTTGCTATGAAAACAATATAAGCAATCAAGAATATGCAATATTTATCCAAGATAATGCAATACTTTGCTAAGGAAATGTAACATTTTGGCATATAAACACTAGATTTTGATAGAAAAATGTAGTGGTTTTGGACGAAAATTATTTATTTTCTTACAAAAACAGTAGCTTTTGTCTTGTTTTTTACAAAACAGTGCTGTGGTCTGCCAAGAACATGCAACATTGCGTCACAAAATGCGGCATTAAACCACGAAAACACCTGATTTTTCCATGAAAACAATGTTACAATCCAAGATACTGCAATACTTTGCTCAATAAATGTAGTTTTTTGCAATAAAATTTACATATTGCGATAAAAATGTAATTGATTTGCAAGAAAATGAAACATGTCATAACCACCATAGATTTTTTCTTCCAAAAAAATACAGTATTTTGGCAAGGAAACACAAATTTGGCTACAAAAATGGAATTGTTTTGCAAGGAAAATATATATTTTCTGATAAAAACCCGAGCTTTTGTCATGACTACCATAGGTTTTGACAAAACAATGCTCTGGCCTGCCAAGAAAACGCAACATTGCGTCACAAAATGCGGCATTTTAGCAAGAAAACGCCTGATTTTGCTATGAAAACAATGTAAGCAATCAAGAATATGCAATATTCATCCAAGATAATGCAATACTTTGCTCAAGAAATGTAATATTTTGGCACATAAACACTAGATTTTGATAGAAAAATGTAGTGGTTTTGGACGAAAATTATATATTTTCCTACAAAAACAGTAGCTTTTGTCTTGTTTTTTACAAAACAGTGCTGTGGTCTACCAAGAACATGCAACATTGAGTCACAAAATGCGGCATTTTACCACAAAAACACCTGATTTTTCTATTAAAACAATGTTACAATCCAAGATATTGCAATACTTTGCTCAATAAATGCAGTTTTATGCAATAAAATTTACATTTTTGCGACAAAAATGTCATTGATTTGCAAGAAAATGAAACATGTCATAACCACCATAGATTTTTTCTTCCAAAAAATGCAGTATTTTGGCAAGGAAACACAAAATTTGGCTACAAAAATGGAATTGTTTTGCAAGGAAAATATATATTTTCTGATAAAAACACTAGCTTTTGTCATGACCACCATAGGTTTTAACAAAACAATGCTCTGGCCTGACAAAAAACGCAACATTTTGTCACAAAATGCAGCATTTTACCGTGAGAACATCAGATTGTGCCATGAAAACAATGTATCCGACCAACAATATGCAATATAATACTTAGAAAATGCAGTATTTTAACATAAATCTACCTTTTGTGACAAAAACCTTACCAAAAAATTCAGTATTTGGGCAAAGAAACAATATATTTGACTACAAAAATGTAATGGTTGTCCAAGGAAATGATATATTTTCCTACAAAAATGTTATGGTATTGGAAGAAAATTATATATTTTGACAAAAACACTAAAATGCATCACAAAATACTGCATTTTACCATGAAAACACCTGATTTTGCCATGAAAACAATGTTTCCATCCAAGAAATTACAATACTTTGCTCATAAAATGCAGTATTTTACTATAAAATCTACATTTTGCGACACAAACTTGATTGATTTGCAAGAAAATTAAACATGTCATAACCACCATAGATTTCATCTTCCAAAAAATTAAGTATTTGGACAATGAAACAATAGATTTGGCTAAAAAGATTTAATGGTTGTGCAAGGAAATTATATATATTTTTCTTCAAAAATGTTATGGTTTTGGAATTTTAGCACAAAATGCAACTTTTTGTGACAAAATGCAACATGTTAACATGAACAACCCAGGTTTTGCCATGAAAATAGAGTAAACAATCAGTAATATGCAATATTCATCCAAGATAATGCAATACTTTGCTCAAGAAATGCAATATTTTGGCATAGAAACAATACATTTTGATACAAAAATTTAGTGGCTTTGGATGAAAATGATATATTTTCCTACAAAAACAGTAGCTTTTGTCTTGACCACCAAAGTTTTTTTTACAAAACAGTGCTGTGGTCTGCAAAGAACATGCAACATTGCGTCACAAAATGCGGCATTTTACCACAAAAACACCAGATTTTTCCATTAAAAGAATGTTACAATCCAAGATATTGCAATACTTTGCTCAGAAAATGCAGTATTTTACCATAAAATGTAAATCTTGCGACAAAAACTTGATTGATTTGCAAGAAAATTAAACATGTCCTAACCACCATAGATTTTGTCTTCAAAAAAATTCAGTATTGGGACAAAGAAACTCTAGATCTGGCTACAAAAATGTAATGGTTTTGCAAAGAAATTATAGATTTGCATACATAAACACTACATTTTGTCATGACCACCATAGGTTTTAACAAAACAATGCTCTGGTCGCCAAGAAAACGCAACATTTTGTCACAAAATGCAGCATTTTACCATAAGAACATCAGATTGTGCCATGAAAACAATGTATCCGACCAACAATATGCAATATTTATCCTACATAATGCAATACTTTGTGTTACATCAACGTGGCTTCATAGTAAAATAGTGCGGGTACTAGACTGGCCTGCCTGTAGTCCAGACCTGTCTCCCATTAAAAATGTGTGGCGTGGGTGGTTGGGCGGGGGGTTGCGCCCGTGGGGCCGGGGCCTTGCCGCTGTCGGGCGGGGGTCGGCTCGTGCCCCTCTGGCTTCGGGTGTCCGTGGGCTTCCTCCTTCCCCTGGGGCGCGGGGCGGGGTCTGCCCGGGGTCGCCCTACGCTGCGGCTGTGCGGGCCCGCCTGGTGCCGGGTTGGGGGGGCTGCTTTCCTCCCTTGTTGGGGCCCCGGCGGTGCTGCCCGACTGCCCTGCGGGGGTCTCCCTCCTGTGTTTTACTCCGCCCTTATTTATTTATTAATTTTATTTATATATATACTTATATATATATATTTTTTAAATTATCTATTTAATAAATTGTATTTATTCTGTTAAATTATATACATGTATATATAGGTGCGTGTGTGTGTGTGTGTGTGTGTACGTTTGTATGTATGTATGGTGGAATCTGTGTGTATGTATGTAGGTACATGTGTGTGTGTCGCTGCCCCGGTGTGCATTGCTGATCGCGGCACCAGGCCTGCAGAGATGCCATGGCATGCCGGCTGTGGGTGCGGGGCTGGGCCCTTATGGCTTTTTGCCGGATGGGGTGCCTGGTGGGTGGTGGGGCCTGGACGTGCGGGTATGGCTGCGGGGTTTGGTGGCGCTGGACACTGTTGGCAACCAGGCCTCATGTTTATTTTTATTTTATTTTATTTAAAGGGTTTATTTTATTTTATTTATTATTTTTATATTTTTTGTTTTTGTTTTGTTTTGGTGTATGTATGTGTGTGTATATGTGTGCATATGTATATGTATGTAGGTGTATATATGTGTGTGTGTGTGTGTATGTGTATATGCATGCATGTGTGTATGTGTATATACATACGGTATATGTATGTATATGTGTATGTGTGTATGTATGTGTGTATGTATGTGTAGGTGTGTGTATGGGTGTGGATGTCCGGTGGATCGATTGGCCTGTATGTGGATGAGTTGGGGTAGGTGGGTTGGCGGCCTCTGTGGTAGCTGGGGGTGTGCGTTGTTGTGGTTTACGGGGTAGGTCGCTTTTTTTTTGTTTCAGGTTTCGGCGGCCGCGGGTGTTTGTACTGCGGACGGGCGGTGGTGGTGATGGTTGCTGTGGTACTGCCGGCGGTTGGCGTCGCTGTGTTGGGTTGGAGTGGTTGGGGGACTGTGGCTGGTATCTGTGCGCTTGTGGGGTTGTGGGGGCTGGCTGGCGTTGGCTTGACGGCTGGTTTGGGGGCTGGCGTGCGGACGGGGTGCATTGACTTCTTCCCCGGTTGGGGGGCACCATCCCCTGGCCGGAACTCGTATGGGTGCGTTGCTGTGTGGATGGCCGGGATGCGGTGTTTGCATTGGGCATGGTAAAGTGCAGTTTTTCTGCGTTTGGTTGCTGGTATGGGCTCTGCGGGGTTGGGTTGGGGCGGGCGGGGGATGGCTTTGTTTGGCGGGGGGTGGGCTCGCGTGGCGTCACGCTAAAGTGGTCTGGTGTGGGTCACGGGCCGTGGGGGGGGGGGCGGCTTCCTGGCCGTAGTTCCTGGTTGTCGGCCACATGGACTGGGGGGGATGTCCGGGCCCTCTACTCCTCCTACTTATAGCACACACAGTCACACAAATATAGGACTTTGGGGGATTGTCCTGCGGGGAGGCATGGCGGGGGGTTGAGGATGCCTCCTATGGGGCTCCGGTCCTCCTGTCTTGTCCCCTGCTCGGCCATCCCTCAATCTTAGCTGCATATTAGACACTTAGGATTTGGAGGGCTCGGCTTGGTTGGGACCCACCAAGACCTTGATGTCCCCCAATTTTAATCGCATTATTAGTTCCCACAAGCATACATATCTCACTCACGCTACAGTACACGCATCAATAGGGACTGGAGGTCGGCTGTAATGGCTGACCTGCTAATTTTAACTACACAGTAGACACTCTGGGGGCCTTGTACACATGCATGTGGGGGGGTTGGGGTTCGGCGCACCCCTCATTGCCTCGTCGGCCGGCGCGGATTCCAGGGACTGCGTTCTGGTGGCCTGCCAGGCTTTTATTAATTTATTATTATTATTATTTTATTTTTTTTATGTGTATGTATATGTATGTATATATATATATATATATATATATATATATATATATATATATGTGTGTATGTGTATGTATGTATGTGTATGTGTATATGTATGTATGTGTATGTATATATGTATATATATATATTTATTTATTTTTATTTTATTTTATTTTTTTAAAAATAATTTTTATTATTTACTTACTTTATTTTATTTAATTATTTGTATTTGTTATTTTTAATTTAATTTGTATTTCATTTTATTATTATTATTATTATTATTATTTTTTTAAATTATTGTTATTTTTGTTTAATCTTACTATTTATTTGTGTGTGGCGTCGCGCGGGTCTCGCTTCCTGTTGGGTGGGGTCCGTGCCCGTGTGGCCCGACCTTGCGCTGTGGGGTCTCTATTGGCGACTTGATGTGGTGGCGGCGCGGCGCCCGTGTCTGGTCTGGATACTGTGTCTCGGTTGTTTGGGCGGTGGTGTGTTTGTGCGGGTTTGGGTTGGGGTGGTGGGGTCTTTTGGCGGGGGGGGGGGGGGGGGTGTGGTGTGGTGTTGGTGTCTCTTGTTTGCATGTTGGCGTTTGGGCTTGCTGGCGGGCTGGCGCTGGCTGGTATCTGTGATCCTGTTGGCGTGTGGTTGCCGGTCGCGTTTTTTTTTTTGATCGCTTTGATTTGATTGGGTGGTGCTGGCTGTCTGTGGGTGTTGTGGCTGCGGTTTCTGCTGCCGTTTGTTTGTGGTGTGGGCGCCCGTGGCTGCTGGGTCTGGTGCAGGGGGGTGGCTGATGTTGTGACTGGTGGCAGCGCGCGCGCGTGGTGGTTGTCGGGGCTGACAAACTGTGTATATGTATGTGTATGTGTGTGTGTGTATGTGTGTATGTATGTATGTATGTATGTATGTATGTATGTATATATATGTGTATGTGTATGTTCCCTGGGCACCACACCTACTGTTTGTGGGATGGGTTCTCGGGGAGGCTGGGGCCGTACTCTGGCTCCCGCACACACTGGGAGTCAAATGTATTGTACATGCAAATTCACATATACTCACACACATACATACAGACATACATAGGTACCTACGCTCCCACATACATATACAAATAAATACAGTACATATTTACACACTCAAAGTTCGTACATCCACACGCACATTCATTATACAAACATACTGTATACACATACTGTACATATAGATTCACTGTAAAAACATACATATACACATACTGTACATATACATTCACTGTACAAACACACACATACACATACTACACATACATTCACTGTACAAACACACACATACATATACTGTACATATACATTCACTGTACAAACACACATTTACACATACTGTACATATACATTCACTGTTCAAACACACATACTGTATACACATACTGTACATATACATTCGCTGTACACACATGAACATACTGTACATATACATTCACTGTACAAGCACACATATACACATACTGTACATATTCAAGTACATATGCACACATACACTCATGCACATAATCACGTTTCTTCAAACATATATTAACGTTGTTGCCCTAGGGTAAACTGGGTATAACACATGGCACACTGACAAAGCTTAACCTATTGTTACTATAACAATCTACAAGGTTAAGGTTGCTTCTCTTTCTTCCCCTCCATTTTTCTGCATTCTTTCGTATCTCAAGTTATCATTACGTATATGTATTGTTGCATTTGAACAATTGTATTGTTGATAATACAGGTAAAGTACTGGTATTGTTTATTATCAATAGCACTATTTCTATTGGTATTCATATTGCTCCATTTTTAGTGTAATAATGCTCATTGTCATTTCTGTATTTTTTTTTTTTTTTTAATTTTCGCTAACTGCTTATTTGCTATTACTTTTACCATCATATTTGTACATGTCGTATTTGCTGATGTTGCTCTGTTGTTGTTGTTGTGTTTGCTGTTGTTGTTTTTGTCTCTCTGTCTAATCCCCCTCTTGTCCCCACAATTCCCCCCTCTGTCTTCCTTTTTCTCTCTTTCTATCCCCTCCTGCTCCGGCCCGGCTGCACCAAATGATAATATAAATACATTTAATAAAGTCAAAATACAAGTAAGGCAACAAGAGAAGTATCCTACACTTCTCTTTTGTAAAGTAAATCTGAACAGCCGATATGGGCATCTACATCTGCTATATGATTTGCCCGAGAAGCTGGGCAGGACATTAAAAGAAAAAAAAAAATAAAAAGAAAAAAAGAAAAAAGAAAATAAAATAAAATAAAAAAATAAAAATGTGTGGCGCATTATGAAGCCTAAAATAGCACAACGGAGACCCCCGGACTGTTGAACAACTTAAGCTGTACATCAAGCAAGAATGGGAAAGAATTCCACCTAAAAAGCTTCAAAAATGTGTCTCCTCAGTTCCCAAATGTTAACTAAGTGTTGTTAAAAGGAAAGGCCATGTAACACAGTGGTGAACATGCCCTTTCCCAACTACTTTGGCACGTGTTGCAGCCATGAAATTCTAAGTTAATTATTATTTGCAGAAAAAAAATAAAGTTTATGAGTTTGAACATCAAATAGCTTGTCTTTGTAGTGCATTCAACTGAATATGGGTTGAAAAGGATTTGCAAATCATTGTATTCTGTTTATATTTACCATTTACACAACGTGCCAACTTCACTGGTTTTGGGTTTTGTACATATTGTTATGAAGATGTCTGTTACTACATTATATATATACTTGCAGTGTGTATATTGTACATATTACATATTGTTATGAAGGTGTCTTACTACATTATATATATACTTGCAGTGTGTATATAAAACATATTACATATTGTTATGAAGGTGTCTGTTACTACATTATATATATATTTGTAGTGTATAAATAAAACATATTACATATTGTTATGAAGGCATCTGTTACTACATTATATATATACTTGCAGTGTGTATATTATACATATTATGAAGGCGTATGTTACTACATTATATATATATTTGCAGTGTGTATATAAAACATACTACATATTGTTATGAAGGTGTCTGTTACTACATTATATATATATACTTGCAGTGTGTATATTGTACATATTACATATTGTTATGAAGGTGTCTTACTACATTATATATATACTTGCAGTGTGTATATAAAACATATTACATATTGTTATGAAGGTGTCTGTTACTACATTATATATATATTTGTAGTGTATAAATAAAACATATTACATATTGTTATGAAGGCATCTGTTACTACATTATATATATACTTGCAGTGTGCATATTATACATATTATGAAGGCGTATGTTACTACATTATATATATATTTGCAGTGTGTATATAAAACATACTACATATTGTTATGAAGGTGTCTGTTACTACATTATATATATATACTTGCAGTGTGTATATTGTACATATTACATATTGTTATGAAGGTGTCTGTTACTACATTATATATATACTTGCAGTGTGTAGATTGTACATATTACGTATTGTTATGGTGTCTGTTACTACATTATATATATACTTGCAGTGTGTATACTGTACATATTACATATTGTTATGAAGGCGTATGTTACTACATTATATATATATTTGCAGTATGTATATAAAACATATTACATATTGTTATGAAGGTGTCTGTTACTACATTATATATATACTTGCAGTGTGTATATAAAACATATTACATATTGTTATGAAGGTGTCTGTTACTACATTATATATATGTTGGAATAATTGTTTGTAAGTTATCACAAAAGAAACGTTGTATTACATTATGTTCCTGATAAGAAAATGAAGGTTGTCTTCGAGGCCTACCAGGAGGTAGAAGACTCGTAAAACTCCGCTGTGACTTCAAGTCGGACAGACGGCAGGATCTGCTTAACTTCCAGAGGAACTCTTTTGAAGTGTTTTACGAACTCTCTTTGAACTATTTGGTAACCTAAGGCAACGCTATTTACGACCCGCAGCCCTCTTGAAGCAGCTGTGGTCACATGGGGGGAGGAATGTCAAATAAAGAAGGAGGAGGCCAAGCTTCTGGCAGTGCGTGGTGCAGTATCGGCCGATAAAATCGTTAAAATGTAATATCGGAAAATATCGGTATAGGTTTCATAATTAACGGTATCGGTTTCTAAAAGTAAAATGTATGACGTTTTAAAACGCCGCTGTGTACACGGATGTAGGGAGAGGTACAGAGCGCCAATAAACCTTAAAGGCATTTCCTTTGCGTGCGTGCCGTCCGAGTCACATAATATCTACCGGCTGTTCTCATCACGAATGAATGCAAAGCATACTTGGTCAAGAGCCACACAGGTCACGCTGTGGGTGACCATATAAACAACTTTAACACTGTTACAAATATGCGCCACACTGTGAACCCACACCAAACAAGAAGGACAAACACATTTCGGGAGAACATCCGCACCGTAACACAACAGAACAAAAACCCAGAATCCCTTGCAGCACTAACTCTTCCGGGACGCTACAATATCCTGTCCAGCTTCTCAGGCAAATCATATAGTTGATGTAGATGCCCATATGGGCTGTTCAGATTTACTTTACAAAAGAGAAGTGTAGGATACTTCTCTTGTTGCCTTATTTGT
Source organism: Entelurus aequoreus (assembly GCF_033978785.1). Lineage (NCBI taxonomy): Eukaryota > Metazoa > Chordata > Actinopteri > Syngnathiformes > Syngnathidae > Entelurus > Entelurus aequoreus. Next base: position 29,217,071 of record NC_084744.1, on the reverse strand, counting down.
ATTTGGCCACTACTGTTTTCTGTTTATTTGTTACTGACCGTGGCAGGACACCTCTGCCTCTGTTTCACTTTATGTTGCTGGTAAATAATATGGTTGTAGTAGTAGGCTAAAGTTAAATTATTTAGTATGCACTAATTAAAAGCTTTAAGAGACATTTTAGCTTTTATATTTCATAAGATATATTTTTTGTAAGAACCACAATTAATAAATATATTTCAGTGAATAACTTATTGTTCAAATCTGTATATAAATATGTACATAAAGTGTTGTAATTATATTGTAAAATGGATGGATGGACGTTTAAAACAAAACTTTTATTATAAATTAGTAAGCATACATTTTTTTAGCCTTTTTAGAGAAAATTATATCATTGTAGTAAATTACTCGATGATGTCATGGTGACCACGCCCATAGCCACGCCCCCACCGGTATCTTGGCAGTTTATGGGAAACACTGCATGTTATGAAAAAGTATTGCACTGTTATTGTTTTGAGGCATGTTAAAAAAAAAAATCCACTTTGCGACTTCAATAATAAATATGGCAGTGCCATGTTGGCATTTTTTTCCATAAGTTGAGTTGATTTATTTTGGAAAACCTTTGTTACATTGTTTAATGCATCCAGCGGGGCATCACAACAAAATTAGGCATAATAATGTGTTAATTCCACCACTGTATATATCGGTATCTGTAATTAAGAGTTGGACAATATCGGCAAAAAAGCCATTATCGGACATCCCTACTCAGGACCTTTGAACTCAGGACCTTCGTATTGTGAGGCACATGCACTAACCAACTTTTTAAAAAATTGAACAAATATTAAGAAAGTTTTGACATTTTCAACTAAAATTTAATTATTGAGCCTTAAGGATGTTGACTATTAATGATTCAATTTTCAAAGTTCATAACTTTGTTCATATGTATCACAGATAAATGATGCTTTATCAGTGGAATGGTCTTTGCAAGACCTGTCTGATAACACTGGTTTCATGTGAATCGCTTGATTTTAAAAATGTTACACACACTACCTACATCAGTGTTTTTCAACCTTTTTTTGAGGCAAGGCACATTTTTGTCATTTAAAAATACGGAGGCACACCACCAGCGGAAACCGTTAAAAAATGAAACTCCACCAGGTCTTCCTCGTGCCTTATTTTGAGTTTGTTGGTGTTTTCCTGTGTGTAGTGCTTTAGTTCTTGTCTTGTGCTGTTATTTTGGTGTTTTCCTGTAGCAGTTTCATGTCTTCATTTGAGCGCTATTCCCCGCACCTGCTTTGTGTTAGGAAGCAAGGCTATTCAAGTTGTTGCTATTCTTCTTTGTGTGGACATTGTTGCTTGCCAAGTCATGTACGGATGTACTTTGTGGACGCCGTCTTTGCGCCACACGCTGCAAGTTTTTGCTGTCGTCCAGCATTCTGTTTCGGTTTACTTTGTAGCCAGTTCAGTTTTACTGTCGTTTTACATAGCCATCCCCTATGCTTCATTGCCTTTTCCTTTCGTTCATTTTTGGTTCAAGCGTTACATACCTTTTTTACCTGCACGCTGTGGTCTGCATATTGGGATCACAGTTCTACACTAAGGAACGCCACAGTATTTGCAGATTATAATTATTGATTTGCAAAAAATATTTTTTGGACCAATTAAGTCAGAGGTGTCCAAAGTGCGGCCCGGGGGCCATTTGCGGCCCGCAGCTAATCGTTTACCGGCCCCCCACACATTCTGCAAAAATTGCAAAATTGATAGTATTGCAAAAATTAAAAGAAACATTTTAAAAAAGTGGAATGAGATGAAATCTAACGAGAAAAAGTTGCAATGTTGACACAAAGCTGCCATGCAGGCTGTTTTTTTTTAAATTTGTGTTTGTTTATTTTTATTTTGTTTGACATTGCTCAAGAAAAAAAAAGAAAAATACAAAAAAATCTATGTTACAATGAATTATTACTTAAAAAATGTCACTTTAAAATGTTTTATGTGGAAAAAATGTTGCATATATTGTGTAGTTGCCATATAAAAACATCAAAGTTTTATTTGACAAAAGAGCATAAAAACAAACAAAATTAAAGCTGCAAGCAGCGTTGGTCGGTCCCGCATATTTGGCAGGTGCTAGTCCTAAGTGTCCAAAAACTTTTGTCTACTGTTAGTCCTAAGTGTCCCAATACTTTTGTTGACATCAGCGCAGTGGAATAGTGGTTCTATTAAGGCCCGTAAAATCACAGCAGCATTATCAGCGCAGCGGTTCTTTGAAGGCTCGTAAAATCAAAACCGTAGCACTTATCAAAACTCTTTGAGTATCCGTCAATCAGAAAGGTTCAATCTCTCTCCTGTAGTAGTTTGAAGCCGAAACGACAAACGCGCTCAGAGGAGATAATGTTTGATGTTTGGTGACCAGTTTTAACAAAAATTTAGTTTTGAAGGAGGGATTGCAAACTTCCTGTTGATTTTTGCTGAAGGGTGTCAATCTATGAAATGTAGGTCTAAGTGAGACCTACATAAAGGTTTTTGTTTTATGTCTCTAAGACGTTCCTACTGGAAGTTACAAGCAGTTTTGTCTGTTTTCCTCTGTGGAGCAGTTTTGTCTCTGTTTTATTCAAAAATTGCGCTAGAGACCCAAAACTCAAAAATTGCGCTAGAGCGCAATTTTGAGTTTTGGGGTTCGTTTTTTTATTAGATTGCAATTTTCACCAGTCCTGATGTGTGTGAAAAGTTTGGTGAGTTTTTAAGTATTTTAAGGGGGTCAAATTACAGCTCAAAGAGGCAAAAATTAGTGTTTTTAGTACATTTTTTTCTTGAAGGGGAAATTGCCAACTTCCTGTTGGTTTTTGCCCGAGGATGTCAAATTATGAAATGTAGGTCTAAGTCAGACCTACATAGAGGTTTTTGTTTCATGTCTCTACGACCTTCCTAGTGGGAGTTAGAGGCAGTTTGTTTTTGTTTTTTCCTAGGGGGCGCTAGAGCGCAATTTTGAGTTTTGGGGTTTGGTTTTTTTATTAGATGGCAATTTTCGCAGGTCCTGATGTGTGTGTCAAATATGGTGAGTTTTGAAGCAAGTTAAGTGGGTCAAATTGCAGCTCGAAGAGGCGGCCGGTATAATAATAATAATAAAACCTTACAATAACAACAGGTCCTTTTGTCCCAATGCAAAAGGACTCCCGTTGGGATCCCTTTTACAATGGGCCGTGTGGGCCCTAATAATAGTTCAAACGTAAAATGGACAGATATAGCTGAAGTTGATCTCGTAATTTAAGTGTGAAAAGTAAAAAAAAAAACTAATAAAAATGTATCACTTTATGAGTGGGAGACCTTTTGGATCCCAAATATATTTAGTGGGATTTCATTTAACTTTTCACTGTGATTACTCAAAACTGTTAAATAATTCAAATCAATGGTGTCCTGCATTACTGATCTTTTAGGGCTCTAATTACTAAATGCTGCATATTTCAGTTTTACTATAAAAAACAAAGTTGTCTTTGACAGAAAAGGCATAAAACCTGTTTGTTTTTTTTACTTGATATCAACCTTAATTTGATATAGAGATATACTGTAGAAAAATGATAATAATTTATGACATTTTTTTAAACATTTTAATGACTGAGACCCTTGACTGGTCCCCGGGAGCCCTAAAGGTTAAAAAAAAAATCTATCTATTTTGTTATGGTTTGAAAATGAAAAATATCAAAATGGCCCCCTTATGCTAAATTTTTCCGTGTGTGTCCCTCAGTGGAAAAAGTTTGGACACCCCTGAATTAAGTGAATTTGCATAATTTCCCACGGCACACAAGACAATATCTGACGCGGCACGGTGGTTGAAAAACACTGACCACCTACATTAGTACACATGTGAGCATAAGAAGTGCACAAACCTGACGAAACAACTCCATGCGTCTTGAAAACAGCGTCGAGTCGTTGATGTTGTCGCTCCTTCTCCTCTTTGGTTGGACAAAGTTCCTCCTCGTACTCCGCTGTCGTTCTTTCGCACATTTTCACACAATCCCAACACTTTTATCTCTTCTTAGCGATGATGAGTTTCTTCAGTCTTTTTATTAGCAGCTGGCAAGCTAAGCTAGTCTAATAAAAGGCAAAAGTCCCTTACACTAATGTACCCGGACTCAATTATAAAATCATGTGCACTTTGTTGCACGACGTACAAGTGTACATGTACGCACTGATTAGGAACGCAAAAGATTAATGACTAAACATAAAAACGTGTTCACTATCAAAAACGCCAACTTGTTTCGTTTTCTTTGTCTAGTTCTTCTTCTTTGGTTTCTTCTTCTTCTTCTTTATTCAAATTCCGGCAGTGTCGACGTCGGCGAATTGCTCATGAGCATTACTGCCCCTCACAGGTTTGTAGCGGTACTACTTTAACCACAGTTTTTCACAGGCTCTTTCCGCTGCCTGCGTATTTAAATGGTACCTTGATGTAGTGAGTATTATTCTGCGTTGTGTAGTTTTTTAAAATAAAAGACACTTCACCATGGCAACCTGTGTTGGAAACACACATACACAGGTCTCAACTTTCTGGCGGAGTGATATCTGCTCCTGTGTGATGTAAATACCATAGGCGTAAATACTACCAAACAATTCACACAGTCGACGCTCTACTTGTAAATAAACGAAATTGTGCATAAAAATTACTCAAAACAACACGTCACTTGTACACACAACATTAGTGGGTTTACTTTTAAAGTATCTAGAAACGTTTAGGAAGAATATTTACAATATGAAGGAACACAGAGCAGTGAAGAACTATTATCTTCTCATTCAAAAGTCCGAAGGAAGAGGAAGTAATCGGCCGAAAAAACAGCAAAGACACTTCCCGCACCGGACATTCGGTTCTTCAAAATAAGAGCAATACTTCAAAATAAGATATAACACCCTGTCTAGCTCATAATATAGCGCAACAACATCACACTATTACATTGAGTCAAAGTAGCCTTGTATATAGCTTTGAAAAGCCTTGGATGTTACATTGATACATTATATGGAATTTAAAGGCCTACTGAAATAAAATGTTCTTATTTAAACGGGGATAGCAGATCCATTCTATGTGTCACACTTGATCATTTTGCGATATTGCCATATTTTTGCTAAAAGGATTTAGTAGAGAACATCGACGATAAAGTTCGCAACTTTTGGTCGCTGATAAAAAAAAAAGCCTTGCCTGTACCGGAAGTAGCGTGACGTCACAGGTTGAAAGGCTCCTCACATTTCCCCATTGTTTACACCAGCAGGGAGAGCGACTCGGACCGAGAAAGCGACGATTACCCCATTAATTTGAGCCAGGATGAAAGATTCGTGGATGAGGAACGTGAGAGTGAAGGACTAGAGTGCAGTGCAGGACATATCTTTTTTCGCTCTGACCGTAACTTAGGTAAAAGGGCTCATTGGATTCCACACTTTCTCCTTTTTCTATTGTGGATCACGGATTTGTATTTTAAACCACCTCGGATACTATATCCTCTTGAAAATGAGAGTCGAGAACGTGAAATGGACATTCACAGTGACTTTTATCTCCACGACAATACATCGGCGAAACACTTTAGCTACTGAGCTAACGTGATAGCATCGTGCTTAACTGCAGATAGAAACAAAAGAAATAAGCCCCTGACTGGAAGGATAGACAGAAAATCAACAATACTACCAAACTCTGGACATGTAAAGACACAGTTAATGCTTTCCAGCTTGGCGAAGCTTAGCAATGCTATTGCTAACGACGCCATTGAAGATAACTTAGCTACGGAACCTCGACAGAGCTATGCTAAAAACATTAGCTCTGCACCTACGCCAGTTCTCATCTGCTCATCACGACCCGTGCTCACCTGCGTTCCAGCGATCGACGGCACGACGAAGGACTTCACCCGATCACCGATGCGTCGGCGGCCCGGAGACGGAGGAAGTCAAAGTGAGGTCGGCGGCTAGCGCGTCTGCTATCCTTCTCAAAGTCCTCCTGGTTGTGTTGCTGTAGTCCGCCGCTAATACACCGATCCCACCTACAACTTTCTTCTTTGCAGTCTCCATTGTTCATTAAACAAATTGCAAAAGATTCACCAACACAGATGTCCAGAATACTGTGGAATTTTGAGATGAAAACAGAGCTTTTTGTATTGGATTCAATGGGCTCCAAATACTTCCGCTTCGGCCGTTGACGTCACGCGCAAACGTCATCATATCGAAACGTTTTCAGCCGGAAGTTTGGCGGGAAATTTAAAATTGCACTTTATAAGTTAACCCGGCCGTATTGGCATGTGTTGCAATGTTATGATTTCATCATTGATATATAAACTATCAGACTGCGTGGTCGGTAGTAGTGGCTTTCAGTAGGCCTTTAAGTGGACCCCGACTCAAACAAGTTGAAAAACTTATTGGGGTGTTACCATTTAGTGGTCAATTGTACGGAATATGTACTACACTGTGCAATCTACTAATAAAAGTTTCAATCAATCAATCAATCAATCAAAAACTTGTTTAAGTCGGGGTCATTCATGATTCATGATACAGATATATACTATCATCATTGATTGATTGAAACTTTTATTAGTAGATTGCACAGTACAGTACATATTCCGTACAATTGACCACTAAATGGTAACACCCCAATAAGTTTTTCAACTTGTTTAAGTCGGGGTCCACTTAAATTTATTAATGATACAGATATATACTATCATCATAATACAGTCATTACACAAGTTAATCATCAGAGTATATACATTGAATTATTTACATTATTTACAATCCGGGGTGTGGGATGTGTGTGTGTGTGGGGGTGGGGGTTGGTTGGTGGGGGGGGGGGGGGGGGGGGTTTAGGTTTGGTTGTTATCAACACTTCAGTCATCAACAATTGAGAACAGAGAAATGGACATTGGAACAGTGTAGGTCTGACTTGGTAGGATATGTACAGCAAGTAGTGGACATAGAGAGAGAGATCAGAAAGCATAAGAAAAAGTATCTACATTTGATTATTTATGATTACCGGGTATTTACAATCCGGGGAGGGTGTTAGTCTAAGGATGAAGTTGCCTGGAGGTGTACTTTGGGGCGGTATAGCTCGGTTGGTAGAGCCGCCGTGCCAGCAACTTGAGGGTTGCAGGTTCGATCCCCACTTCCGCCATCCTAGTCACTGCCGTTGTGTCCTTGGGCAAGACACTTGACCCACCTGCTCCCAGTGCCACCCACATTGTTTTAAATGTAACTTAGATATTGGGTTTCACAATGTAAAGCGCTTTGAGTCACTTGAGAAAAAGCGCTATATAAATGTAATTCACTTCACTTCCCTTTTATTGCGGTTTTAAAGGAGGATAGAGATGCCCTTTCTTTTACACCTGTTGGGAGCGCATTCCACATTGTTGTGGCATAGAAAGAGAATGAGTTAAGACCTTTGTTAGATCGGAATCTGGCTTTAACGTGGTTTGTGGAACTCCCCCTGGTGTTGTGGTTATGGCGGTCACCTTAAGGAAGTAGTTTGACATGTACTTCGGTATCAGGGAGTTGAAGCGGATTTTATAGACTAGGCTCAGTGCATGTTGTTTTACTCTGTCCTCCACCCTGAGCCAGCCCACTTTGGAGAAGTGGGTAGGAGTGAGGTGTGATCTGGGGTGGAGGTCTAGAACAGTGGTTCTTAACCTTGTTGGAGGTACCGAACCCCACCAGTTTCATATGCGCATTCACCGAACCCTTCTTTAGTGAAAAATAAAATGTTAGTTTTTTTCAAATTCAAGACAAAGTTATATGTTTTTGGTAACACTTTAGTATGGGGAACATATTCTGAGTAACAAAGACTTAATTTAGAGTTATTTGGACACTAGGGGAACATATTCTAAGTAACAGAGACTTAATTTAGAGTTATTTGGACACTCTGGGAACATATTCTAAGTAACAAAGACTTAATTTAGAGTTATTTGGACACTAGGGGAACATATTCTAAGTAACAAAGACTACATTTAGAGTTATTTGGACACTAGGGGAACATATTCTAAGTAACAAAGACTAAATTTAGAGTTATTTGGACACTAGGGGAACATATTCTAAGTAACAAAGACTAAATTTAGAGTTATTTGGACACTAGGGGAACATATTCTAAGTAACAAAGACTAAATTTAGAGTTATTTGGACACTAGGGGAACATATTCTAAGTAACAAAGACTACATTTAGAGTTATTTGGACACTAGGGGAACATATTCTAATTAACAAAGACTACATTTAGAGTTATTTGGACACTAGGGGAACATATTCTAAGTAACAAAGACTTAATTTAGAGTTATTTGGACACTAGGGGAACATATTCTAAGTAATAAAGACTTAATTTAGAGTTATATGGTTGGGGTTAAGGTTAGAGGGTAAGGGCCAGGGTTAGAGGGTTAGGGTTATAATAAGGCCATGCCGAATAAGGCATTAATAAGTACTTAATGACTAGTTAAGAGCCAATATGTTACTAATTTGCATGTTAATAAGCAACTAATTAATGGTGAATATTTTTCCCCATACTAAAGTGTTACCATGTTTTTTTTTACTGGTGCATAAAATGAACCGTGCATGAACATCACCTTGTTCAAACAACAAAACCAACACAGTGCATAAACTCACAACAAATTACACACCTGCAAACCAGTCAGCTGTTGCCGTATCCTTAATACGCCGATAGGGAGAAGTTTTCATTTACACGATGAGTCGGGTGTGTCTTGACCTCCGCCGAACCCCTGAGCCCGACTCACCGAACCCCTAGGGTTCCATCGAACCCAGGTTAAGAACCACTAGTCTAGAAGTAATCTGACTAGCTTGTTCTGGGATGTTTGGAGTCTAGATCAGAATCAGAAATACTTTATTAATCCCCGAGAGGAAATTACAATTTTCAACACAATCCCATTCAAGATCAGATTTGAGGGTTTTGGAGGGGCTAGGGTACCAGGAGGTGCAAGCGTAATCGAAAAAGGGTTGAACGAGAGTTCCCGCCAGAATCTTCATGGTGCTTTTGTTGACCAGAGAGGAGATTCTGTAGAGAAATCTCGTTCGTTGGTTGACCTTTTTGATTACCTTTTTTTTATTGATTCAGACTTTTATTAGTAGATTGCACAGTTCAGTACATATTCCGTACAATGGACCACTAAATGGTAACACCCGACTAAGTTTTTCAACTTGTTAAAGTCGGGGTCCTCGTTAATCAATTCATGGTAAACCTTGGTCGCCATTTTATCACAGGAAAGATTATCATGAGGTTAATGCACCGTGTAGTGTAAAAATAAAAAAATATAGGATACATTTTTGGTTATTATTTTTTATTTTATTTTTTAAAAGTGAAATATGTGTTTTTTTATCCCCTGCTGCATACTTCGGCGCGGTAGGGGGCGATGGCTGCATCCTGCATCCTGCATACTACCACCAAAGCAACAGAAGAAGAAGAAGAAGAAGAAGACCAACCCTGCTTAGCTTGTTAGCTGCTAACAAAGAAACGCGGAAGTTTCCAACAAACATCGCGGGGGGAAATTGGAAGTGAAAAAATGTGTAAAATACAAATGCTCAGAGAGTTGGTGAATCAGCGACTAACTGCGGCTGTTGAGGAAATATTTGTATTGTTCGAAAGAACGATAGCAGAATACGTGGAGGAACTTTCTCGAACAAAAGAGGCGAAGGAGCGACAACAAGTTGTGTTACAAGGAACAGGTTTGTTTACTTCTTACTCTCACATCTTTAATAACTTTAAATTTCATTATCAACATTATTCCTAATTTATTGTCTGTGACTCGCTTGAATACAACTGAATGGAATGCTAACGAAGGTGATTCCATTCCAACAACTGATATTCAACTAAATAGTTTTTGGGCTAAATAGATGGTCCTTCAAGGTGTAAACAGTACAGTAGGTACTTTACTTTAATTTATGAAATATTCCCCAGGGTAAACTAGTCATGTATGCTCAGTGAAGTTGTGTCAATATCAAAATATGACTTTGAATCACTTTTTGGCAACCACTTGGTGGTTGTTTTGGTTGAAAGGATACTTCCAACGGCTTTAAAGGCCTACTGAAATGATTGTTTTTTTATTTAAACGGGGATAGCAGATCTATTCTATGTGTCATACTTGATCATTTCGCGATATTGCCATATTTTTGCTGAAAGGAAATAGTATAGAACAACGACGATAAAGATCGCAACTTTTGGTATCTGATTAAAAAAAAGGCTTGCCCCTACCGGAAGTAGCGTGACGTAGTCGGGTGAACATATCCGCAAAGTTCCCTATTGTTTACAATGATGGCCGCCAGAAGTGAGAGAGATTCGGACCAAGAAAGCGACGATTTCCCCATTAAGTTGAGCGAGGATTAAAGATTTGTGGATGAGGAAAGTGCAAGTGAAGGACTAGTGGAGAGTGGAAGCGATTCAGATAGGGAAGATGCTGTGAGAGCCGGGGGTGACCTGATATTCAGCTGGGAATGACTACAACAGTAAATAAACACAAGACATATATATACTCTATTAGCCACAACACAACCAGGCTTATATTTAATATGCCACAAATTAATCCTGCATAAAAACACCTAGGTGTTTGTTATGCTAGCTCCTAGCTACTAGCTCGAGCTAGTTATAGCTCGAGCGGGTTATATGGACGGGATCCCGTCTATATAACCCGCCAATACAATTCAAACACCTGCACAACACACACACTCACTCAGCCCAAAGAACCGTTCACCTAACCCAAGGTTCATAAAGCTTATCTATTTAACCAAAGTTACGTACGTGACAGGCACGTACGGGCAAGCGATCAAATGTTTGGAAGCGTGCGGGTGGGACCTGATATTCAGCTGGGAATGACTACAACAGTAAATAAACACAAGACATATATATACTCTATTAGCCACAACACAACCAGGCTTATATTTAATATGCCACAAATTAATCCCGCACAACAAACACCTAGGTGTTTGTTATGCTAGCTCCTAGCTACTAGCTCGAGCTAGTTATAGCTCGAGCGGGTTATATGGACGGGATCCCGTCTATATAACCCGCCAATACAATTCAAACACCTGCACAACACACACACTCACTCAGCCCAAAGGACCGTTCACCTAACCCAAGGTTCATAAAGCTTATATATTTAACCAAAGTTACGTACGTGACACGCACGTACGGGCAAGCAATAAAATGTTTGGAAGCGCACAGGTGGGACCTGATATTCAGCTGGGAATGACTACAACAGTAAATAAACACAAGACATATATAAATGATAAATGGGTTATACTTGTATAGCGCTTTTCTACCTTCAAGGTATTCAAAGCGCTTTGACAGTATTTCCACATTCACCCATTCACACACACATTCACACACTGATGGCGGGAGCTGCCATGCAAGGCGCTAACCAGCACCCATCAGGAGCAAGGGTGAAGTGTCTTGCACAAGGACACAACGGACGTGACTAGGATGGTAGAAGGTGGGGATTGAACCCCAGTAACCAGCAACCCTCCGATTGCTGGCACGGCCACTCTACCAACTTCGCCACGCCGCTATATACTCTATTAGCCACAACACAACCAGGCTTATATTTAATATGCCATAAATTAATCCCGCATAACAAACACCTAGGTGCAGAATATTTCGCGGGAAATTTAAAATTGCACTTTATAAGTTAACCCGGCCGTATTGGCATGTGTTGCAATGTTAAGATTTCATCATTGATATATAAACTATCAGACTGCGTGGTCGGTAGTAGTGGCTTTCAGTAGGCCTTTAAAAAATGAACAAAAAAACATGAAAATAATAAAAAAATTGTAATCAACAAATAGATGTAAAGTTGATCCGGACATTTAATTGTTGAAAGTTAAAAAACAAAAAATTATTACTTGATTTTAACACTTTTATGAGTGGGACCCTTTTGGATCCCCGATTAATTTTAGTGGGATTTATTTTTTTAACTGTCTTTGCTCAAAAAATAATAATGAATCAAAATCAATGTAATTATGAATTATTGACATATTTAAGGCTTTAATTATTTCACATCAAATATTACACTTTGAACTATTTTGGGGGTAAAAAACAAAATATGCAAAGTTTTAATGGACAAAAAGGGCATTACAAAATGAACACAAAAACATGAAAATAATAAAAAATTGTAATCAACAAATAGATGTAAAGTTGATCCGGACATTTAATTGTTGAACGTTAAAAAAAAATATGTATGACTTATTTTTAACACTTTTATGAGTGGGACCCTTTTTGGATTCCCAATAATTTTAGTGGGATTTATTATTTTTTTTAACTGTCTTTGCTCAAAAAATAATAATGAATCAAAATCAATGTTGTTATGATTTATTGACATATTTAAGGCTTTAATTACTTCACATCAAATATTACACTTTGAACTATTTTTTTGGGGAAAATATTGTTTTCTATGGAAAAAAACACAAAATATGCAAAGTTTTATTGGACAAAACGTGCATTAAAAAATGAACAAAAAAACATGAAAATAATAAAAAAAATGTAATCAACAAATAGCTGTAAAGTTGATCCGGACATTTAATTGTTGAAAGTAAATTTAAAAAAAAAATGTATCACTTAATTTTAACATTTTTATGAGTGGGACCCTTTTTGGATCCCTGGTAATTTTAGTGGGGTTTTTTTAAACTGTCTTTGCGCAAAAAATAATAATGAATCAAAATCAATGTTGTTATGATTTATTGACATATTTAATGCTTCAATTAATTCACATCAAATATTACACTTTGAAATATTTTTTTGGGGAAAACACAAAATATGCAATGTTTTATTGGACAAAAAGGGCATTAAAGGCCTACTGAAATGATTTTTTTAAAATTTAAACGGGAATAGCAGATCCATTCTATGTGTCATACTTGATCATTTCGCGATATTGCCATATTTTTGCTGAAAGGATTTAGTAGAGAAAATCGACGATAAAGTTCGCAACTTTTGCTTGCTGATAAAAAAAGCCTTGCCTGTACCGGAAGTAGCGTGACGTCACATGAGCTAGTATTCCTCACAATTCCCCATTGTTTACAATGGAGCGAGAGAGATTCGGACCGAGAAAGTGACGATTACCCCATTAATTTGAGCGAGGATGAAAGATTCGTAGATAAGGAACGTTACAGTGAAGGACTTGAGAGGCAGTGATGGACGTACCTTTTTTCGCTCTGACCGTAACTTAGGTACAAGCTGGCTCATTGGATTCCACACTCTCCTTTTTCTATTGTGGATCACGGATTTGTATTTTAAACCACCTCGGATACTATATCCTCTTGAAAATGAGAGTCGAGCACGCGAAATGGACATTTAAAGTGACTTTTATCTCCAAGACAATACATCGGTGACACACTTAGCTACTGAGCTAGCGTGATAGCATCGTTCTCAAATGAAGATAGAAACAAAATAAATAAACCCCTGACTGAAAGGATAGACAGAAGACCAACAATACTATTAAACCATGTACATGTAACTACACGGTTAAAAATTCTCAGCCTGGTAAGGCTTAAAAATGCTGTTGCTAACGACGCTAAGGCTAATTTAGCAACTTAGCAACCGGACCTCACAGAACTATGATAAAACATTAGCGCTCCACCTACGCCAGCCAGCCCTCATCTTCCCATCAACAGCCGTGCTCACCTGCGTTCCAGCGATCGACGGCGCGACGAAGGTCTTTATCCGTGGGTTTGGCGGCAAGCATCGGCTAGGCGTAGTAAGTAGTCCTTGTTGTGTTGCTGTAAGTATTGTACTTAGCCGCTAATACACCGATCGATCCCACCTACAACGTTCTTCTTTGCAGCCTCCATTGTTCATTAAACAAATTGCACAAGATTCACCAACACAGATGTCCAGAATACTGTGGAATTTTGTCGAAGAAAACAAGAGGCTTTTCTATCGGGTCCAACCACTTCCGTTGCTGTTGTGACGTCACGCGCATAAATCATATCCAAAGGAGTTTTTCAACCGGAAGTGTGGCGGGAATTTTAAAATTGCACTTTATAAGTTAACCCGGCCGTATTGGCATGTGTTGCAATGTTAAGATTTCATCATTGATATATAAACTATCAGACTGCGTGGTTGGTAGTAGTGGCTTTCAGTAGGCCTTTAAAAAATGAACAAAAAAACATGAAAATAATTAAAAAATTGTAATCAACAAATAGATGTAAAGTTGATCCGGACATTTAATTGTTGAAAGTAAAAAACAAAACAAATGTATGACTTAATTTTAACACTTTCATGAGTGGGACCCTTTTTGGATCCCCAATAATTTTAGTGGGATTGTTCTTTAGAACTGTCATTGCTCGAAAAATAATTGGCCTATGTTCCTCAGGGAATTTAAAGGCCTAAGTAAGGAAGTAAGGATACTTCAACGAGTAAACAGTACAGTAGATACTTCATTTTGATATATGTAATACTCCTAAAAGTATTCTAGTAAATGATGCACATATGAGATGTGTCAATATCAAAATATGACTTTGAATCACTTTTTGGCAACCACTTGGTGGTTATTTTGGTTGAAAGAATACTTCAACAAGTAAACTGTACAGTAGGTACTTCATTTTGATATATGTAATACTCCTAAAAGTATTGTAGTAAATTATGCACAGATGAGATGTGTCATTATCAAAATATTTTGTATGAATCACTTTTTGGCAACCATTGAGTAGACTAACACCCTGCCCCCACCACATCCCACCTCCCCGGATTGCAAATGATGTAAATAATTCAATGTATATACTCTGATGTTTAACTTGTGTGATGACTGTATTATGATGATAGTATATATTTGTACCATGAATTGATTAACGTGGACCCCGACTTAAACAAGTTGAAAAACTTATTGGGGTGTTACCATTTAGTGGTCAATTGTACGGAAAATGTACTGTACTGTGCAATCTACTAATAAAAGTTTCAATCAATCAATCAATCAAAGCTAAAATAGAGGGTACTTCAAGGTGTAAACAGTACAGTAGGTACTTTACTTTAATTTATGAAATATTCCTCAGGGTAAACTAGTCATGTATGCTCAGTGTAGATGTGTCAATATCAAAATATTACTTTGAATCACTTTTTGGCAACCACTTGGTGGTTGTTTTGGTTGAAATGATACTTCAACGAGTTAACAGTACAGTAGGTACTTCATTTTGATATATCTAATACTTCTTAGAGTATTGTAGTAAATTATGCACAGATGAGATGTGTCATTATCAAAATATTTGTATGAACCACTTTTTGGCAACCATTGAGTAGAGTAAGCACCCTCCCCCCACCACATCCCACCTCCCCGGATTGTAAATAATCAAATGTATATACTTGTTCTTATGCTTTCTGAGCTCACTATGGTCACCGCTCGCTGTCCTACCAAGTCAGACCTACACTGTTACAATGTCCATTTCTCAGATGATATAATTGTTGATGACTGAAGTATGCTGATAGCAATATACATATACTAATATACACTACCGTTCAAAAGTTTGGGGTCACATTGAAATGTCCTTATTTTTGAAGGAAAAGCACTGTACTTTTCAATGAAGATAACTTTAAACTAGTCTTAACTTTAAAGAAATACACTCTATACATTGCTAATGTGGTAAATGACTATTCTAGCTGCAAATGTCTGGTTTTTGGTGCAATATCTACATAGGTGTATAGAGGCCCATTTCCAGCAACTATCACTCCAGTGTTCTAATGGTACAATGTGTTTGCTCATTGGCTCAGAAGGCTAATTGATGATTAGAAAACCCTTGTGCAATCATGTTCACACATCCGAAAACAGTTTAGCTCGTTACAGAAGCTACAAAACTGACCTTCCTTTGATCAGATTGAGTTTCTGGAGCATCACATTTGTGGGGTCAATTAAACGCTCAAAATGGCCAGAAAAAAGAGAACTTTCATCCGAAACTCGACAGTCTATTCTTGTTCTTAGAAATGAAGGCTATTCCACAAAATTGTTTGGGTGACCCCAAACTTTTGAACGGTAGTGTATATCCTCTTACTGCCAAGTTAGCCAGGCACTACCTCGCCATACCTGCTACCTCCGTGCCCAGCGAAAGGGTATTTTCCACAGCTGGAGACATTTTAACTGCAAGCAGGTCTGCTCTTTTTGCAGACAATGTGGATAAACTGATTTTTCTGGCAAAAAACATGAACATTGAGTGAAAGTCACCAGGGTTAAAGGCTGGGGGGGGAAAGAAAAGTTAATCTGAGGCTGAGTTGACTTGAAACTGTTTACTGTTGCACTTTTTCTATGTAGAAGAAAAGTTTTGTCATTTTATTTAATCTGAGCAACAACTTGAAGCAGTTTAATGTTGCACTTTATATGTAGAAAGGTTTTGTTAAAAAACCAATTCTGAGCCTTATCTTATTTAGTTTTTATTTGATATATGTTGACCACATCAACCCTGGCAATGGACCCTTTGTGTATATGTATGTTATTGTTATGCTTAGCATTCATGACTGCCTGCTGTTGCACTGATCAGCCTAGTGGTGGCTCACATCCATCACACACAGAGCTATTTTAAAGCAATGTTAAAAGGATAAAGCCATTGTTTACAAATTTTGGTAAATAAATAACCATAAAATTTATATTTTGTTGTTTTCTTATTGTACCGAAAATGAACCGAACCGTGACCTCTGAACCGAGGTACGTACCGAACCGAAATTTTTGTGTACCGTTACACCCTTAGCTGATAGTACAAACCCCGTTTCCATATGAGTTGGGAAATTGTGTTAGATGTAAATATAAACGGAATACAATGATTTGCAAATCCTTTTCAACCCATATTCAGTTGAATATGCTACAAAGACAAGATATTTGATGTTCAAACTCATAAACTTAATTTTTTTTTTGCAAATAATAATTAACTTAGAATTTCATGGCTACAACACGTGCCAAAGTAGTTGGGAAAGGGCATGTTCACCACTGTGTTACATGGCCTTTCCTTTTAACAACACTCAGTAAACGTTTGGGAACTGAGGAGACACATTTTTGAAGCTTCTCAGGTGGAATTCTTTCCCATTCTTGCTTGATGTACAGCTTAAGTTGTTCAACAGTCCGGGAGTCTACCTTGTGCTATTTTAGGCTTCATAATGCACCACACATTTTCAATGGGAGACAGGTCTGGACTACAGGCAGGCCAGTCTAGTACCCACACTCTTTTACTATGAAGCCACGCTGTTGTAACACGTGGCTTGGCATTGTCTTGCTGAAATAAGCAGGGGCGTCCATGGTAACGTTGCTTGGATGGCAACATATGTTGCTCCAAAACCTGTATGTACCTTTCAGCATTAATGGCGCCTTCACAGATGTGTAAGTTACCCATGTCTTGGGCACTAATACACCCCCATACCATCACACATGCTGGCTTTTACACTTTGCGCCTATAACAGTCCGGATGGTTCTTTTCCTCTTTGGTCCGGAGGACACAACGTCCACAGTTTCCAAAAACAATTTGAAATGTGGACTCATCAGACCACAGAACACTTGTCCACTTTGTATCAGTCCATCTTAGATGAGCTCAGGCCCAGCGAAGCCGACGGCGTTTCTGGGTGTTGTTGATAAACGGTTTTCGCCTTGCATAGGAGAGTTTTAACTTGCACTTACAGATGTAGCGACCAACTGTAGTTACTGACAGTGGGTTTCTGAAGTGTTCCTGAGCCCATGTGGTGATATCCTTTACACACTGATGTCGCTTGTTGATGCAGTACAGCCTGAGGGATGGAAGGTCACGGGCTTAGCTGCTTACGTGCAGTGATTTCTCCAGATTCTCTGAACCCTTTGGTGATATTACAGAGCGTAGATGGTGAAATCCCTAAATTCCTTGCAATAGCTGCTTGAGAAAGGTTTTTCTTAAACTGTTCAACAATTTGCTCACGCATTTGTTGACAAAGTGGTGACCCTCGCCCCATCCTTGTTTGTGAATGACTGAGCATTTTATGGAATCTACTTTTATACCCAATCATGGCACCCACCTGTTCCCAATTTGCCTGTTCACCTGTGGGATGTTCCAAATAAGTGTTTGATGAGCATTCCTCAACTTTATCAGTATTTATTGCCACCTTTCCCAACTTCTTTGTCACGTGTTGCTGGCATCAAATTCTAAAGTTAATGATTATTTGCCCAAAAAAAAAGTTTATCAGGTTGAACATCAAATATGTTGTCTTTGTAGCATATTCAACTGAATATGGGTTGAAAATGATTTGCAAATCATTGTATTCCGTTTATATTTACATCTAACACAATTTCCCAACTCATATGGAAACGGGGTTTGTATATATTTGTACCATGAATTGATTAACATGGACCGACTTAAAGGCCTACTGAAATGAAATGTTCTTATTTAAACGGGGATAGCAGATCCATTCTATGTGTCATACTTGATCATTTCGCGATATTGCCATATTTTTGCTGAAAGGATTTAGTAGAGAACATCGACGATAAAGTTCGCAACTTTTGGTCGCTGATAAAAAAAGCCTTGCCTGTACCGGAAGTAGCGTGACGTCACAGGAGCTAGTATTCCTCACAAATCCCCATTGTTTACACCAGCAGCGAGAGCAATTCGGACCGAGAAAGCGAGGATGAAAGATTCGTGGATGAGGAACGTGAGAGTGAAGAACTAGACTGCAGTGCAGGACGTATCTTTTTTTCGCTCTGACCGTAACTTAGGTACAAGCTGGCTCATTGGATTCCACACTTTCTCCTTTTTCTATTGTGGATCACGGATTTGTATTTCAAACCACCTCGGATACTATATCCTCTTGAAAATGAGAGTCGAGAACGTGAAATGGACATTCACAGTGACTTTTATCTCCACGACAATACATCGGCGAAGCACTTTAGCTACGGAGCTAACGTGATAGCATCGTGCTTAACTGCATATAGAAACAGACGAAATAAGCCCCTGACTGGAAGGATAGACAGAAGATCAACAATACTACCAAACTCTGGACCTGTAACTACACGGTTAATGCTGTACCGCCTGGCGAAGCCTATCAATGCTGTTGCTAACGACGCCATTGAAGCTAACTTAGCTACGGGACCTCGACAGAGCGATGCTAAAAACATTAGCTCTCCACCTACGCCAGTTTTCATCTGCTCATCAACACCCGTGCTCACCTGCGTTCCAGCGATCGACGGCGCGACGAAGGACTTCACCCGATCATCGATGCGGTCGGCGGCCCAGAGACGGAGGAAGTCAAGGTGAGGACAGCGGCGCGGCGGCGGGCGTTGTAGCTTTCGACGACACCCCGGCTGCCATCAGCGTCGGCAAGAAACATATATTTCCCCAGTTACATATGTGACATGCACATAGCGCCACGCACGGACGGGCAAGCGTTTAAATGTTTGGAAGAAAGCAGCGTACTCACGGTAGCGTGTCTGCTATCCAAGTCAAAGTCCTCCTGGTTGTGTTGCTGCAGCCAGCCGCTAATACACCGATCCCACCTACAGCTTTCTTCTTCGCAGTCTCCATTGTTAATTGAACAAATTGCAAAAGATTCACCAACACAGATGTCCAGAATACTGTGGAATTTTGCGATGAAAACAGCTTTCTGTATTGGGATACAATGTGTCCCAATACTTCCGCTTCAACCATTGACGTCACGCGCATACGTCATCATACATAGACGTTTTCAGCCGGAAGTTTCCCGGGAAATTTAAAATTGCACTTTATAAGTTAACCCGGCCGTATTGGCATGTGTTGCAATGTTAAGATTTCATCATTGATATATAAACTATCAGACTGCGTGGTCGGTAGTAGTGGCTTTCAGTAGGCCTTTAAACAATTGTAAAAAAAAATCCAGGATCTCAGTTCAACTTCAGCATTGGAGGAATTGCCTCATCTAGTCTAAAGTATCCATTTGTCTTCTTGTGTCCCGCAGACGTCTGTGAAGAACATCTTCCCGCTGGCGAGCAGGGGCTGACGGACCAGGAGGAGCCACAGCCCCCCCGCTTTAAAGAGGAGCCAGCCCGCTTCAAAGATGAAAAGGTGGAACTTCGTTTCAGTCAAGATGGAGAGCATCCTGAAGGACTGGGAGAGTTCCCAGTGGTTTGTGTCATTGTGAAGAGTGAAGATGATGAGGTCAAAGGTGAAAGTGAGGAGAAGAGAGAGGCGGAGCCTCCAAGCAGCAGCTCAACACAACACATGACAACAGAAGCTGATGGAGACAAGCTCTTAGCTCCACTATCAGATAGTGAGGACACGTCGTCACACTCTCCTGACACTGATGATGAAGACTCTAAAGAAGATAAGACATGTCACACTGACAACACCCGCTTTAAATGTTCTCACTGTGACAAAATGTTTGGTGACGAGAAAACTCTGACAGCACACATGAGATGTCACTCTGACAGACACTGGAAATGCTCTCGGTGTGACAAAACGTTCACCTGGAAGTCAGCTTTGGAAACGCACATGAGGGTACACACCGGAGAAAAACCATACGCCTGCTCAGTTTGTTGCCACGCCTTTTCTCACAAGGCAACTTTGACGGCGCACAAGAGAACGCACACGGGAGAGAAACCGTACGCCTGCTCGGTTTGTTGCCAGGCCTTCTCCCATAAGGCGACGTTGACGGCGCACAAGAGAATACACACCGGAGAAAAACCATATACATGTTCAGTCTGTGGTTCACGCTTTGTACATAACCAAGATTTGAAGAAACACATGCAAAGGCACACCGGAGAAAAGCCGTTCATTTGCTCAGTTTGCAATAAGAGGTTCTCTCGGAAGCAGCTTTTGACGATACACTTTAGAATACACACGGGAGAGAAACCATTCTCCTGTCCAGTGTGCGGCGTAGATTTTGTACGAAGAGAGGAGTTGAAAATCCACACAAGAATACACACCGGAGAGAAACCGTTCATGTGCTCGGTTTGCGGTAAGATATTCACCCGGAAGGTACATTTGACCGAACACACAAAAATACACACCGGAGAGAAACCTTTCTCCTGTTCCTTCTGTGATATACGATTTGCACGAGGACACGATTTGAAAAAACACATGAGAACACACACTGGCGAGAAAGTGTTCAGTTGCAGCGTGTGCGAGGAAAGATTTGCTTACAAGTACCAGCTCAACAAACACCAGTGTGCTGGTGAGGACAGCAGCAGCAAGTAAAGCAGCAGGAGTTCGAAAGAACTGTCAAGAATTGACTTTTTTTTAACCATTTTATGTCTGACATCTTCATTGTTGTCATTCCATCTTGTCACCATGCTCCATCATTGAAATGCACTGAAAAGTAAGAGTGTCTGTCAGTTTTATTTCAACAAATTGCTCATTTTAGCCAACAGCTGCTTTGTTGTTAGCAGTTGTTAGCAATGCAGTCTGTTATCATTTAGCATTTTAGCATTAATTTTCCTGAAGGAATCAATAAAGTACTATCTATCTATCTAAACGGGTGGTTATGGCAGGTGTGTGTGCTGTGCGTCTGCCATCAACGGTACGTTACTTTGTTAAAATTTCGACTTTTCGGTGTGTCCGTCAGGAAGATACTGCTAGCTAATTGACTTAGCAAGATAACGTTTGCCGGCTAAGATTCAGTGATTCCATGAAGGAAGTTACAGCCGCCTCCCAGGAAAAGTAATACAAGTTTCCAGTAACTCAGTTACGTATTTATATATACGTGTGTGTGTGTGTATATACATACATATACATATATATATACATATATATATACACATATATATACATACATATATATATATATATATACACATACATACGTAAACACATATATATATATATATATACATACATATGTATATATACACATACATACGTAAACACATATATATATATATATATATATATATATATACACATAC
>NC_084744.1:29110291-29190291 GCF_033978785.1 Entelurus aequoreus | reverse complement strand
GGAGTTATACAGTGTTTCTTTCTGGTAAGTGTTTTGGCTTGTAAGTAGAAGTGTCGTTCCGTCTTCTAGTCCAGTGCAGTGTTTCCCATAAACTGCCAAGATACCTGTGGCGGTGGGGGCGTGGCTATGGGCGTGGTCAACATGACATCATCGAGTAATTTGCCTAATTTACTACAATGATATGATTTTCTCTAAAAAGGCTCTAAAAATGTATACTTACTAATTAATAATAACAGTTTTGTTTTAAACGTCCATCCATCCATCCATTTTACAATTACAACACTTTATGTACATATTTATATACAGATTTGAACAATAAGTTATTCACTGAAATATATTTATTAATCGTGGTTCTTACAAAAAATATATCTTATAAAATATAAAAGCTAAAATGTCTCTTAAAGCTCTGCCCCTTTAATTAGTGCATACTAAATAATTTAACTTTAGCCTACTACTACAACCATATTATTTACCAGCAACATAAAGTGAAACAGAGGCAGAGGTGTCCTGCCACAGTCAGTAACAAATAAACAGAAAACAGTAGTGGTCAAATACAAATAAGGCAACAAGAGAAGTATCCTACACTTCTCTTTTGTAAAGTAAATCTGAACAGCCGATATGGGCATCTACATCAACTATATGATTTACCTGAGAAGCTGGACAGGACAAAAAAAATAAATAAAATAAAATTTAAAAAAAATTAAAAAAAATTGTGGCGGACGTAATTTTTTCATGGCGGGCCGCCACAAATAAATGAATGTGTGGGAAACACTGCAGTGTTTTTCAACCACTGTGCCGCGGCACACTAGTGCCGTGAGATATTGTCTGGTGTGCCGTGGGAAATTATGCAACTTCACCCAATTGGTCCAAAAAATATTTTTTGCAAATCAATAATTAGAATCTGCAAATACTGTGCCGTTCCTTAGTGTCCGTGCTGTGTAGAACTCGGCTGTAGAACTGTTATCCCAATATGCAGACCACAGCGTGCAGGTAAAAAAGGTATGTAACGCTTCAACCAAAAATGAACAAAAGGGAAAGGAAAAGGCAATGAAGCAGAGCAGTGTTTCCCCACACATTCATTTATTTGTGGCGGCCCGCCACGAAAGAATTACGTCCGCCACAAATACATTTTTTTTTAAATCTATTTATTTATTTTTGTCCTCTCCAGCTTATCAGGCAAATCATATAGTTGATGTAGATGCCCATATAGGCTGTTCAGATTTACTTTACAAAAGAGAAGTGTAGGATACTTCTCTTGTTGCCTTATTTGTATTTGACCACTGCTGTTTTCTGTTTATTTGTTACTGACTGTGGCAGGACACCTCTGCCTCTGTTTCACTTTATGTTGCTGGTAAATAATATGGTTGTAGTAGTAGGCTAAAGTTAAATTATTTAGTATGCACTAATTAAAGGGGCAGAGCTTTAAGAGACATTTTAGCTTTTATATTTTATAAGATATATTTTTTGTAAGAACCACAATTAATAAATATATTTCAGTGAATAACTTATTGTTCAAATCTGTATATAAATATGTACATAAAGTGTTGTAATTATATTGTAAAATGGATGGATGGATGGATGGACGTTTAAAACAAAACTGTTATTATTAATTAGTAAGTATACATTTTTGAGCCTTTTTAGAGAAAATCATATCATTGTAGTAAATTATGCAAATTACTTGATGATGTAATGGTAACCACGCCCATAGCCACGCCCCCACCGCCACAGGTATCTTGGCAGTTTATGGGAAACACTGCAGAGGGATGGTAATGTAAAACGACAGTAAAACTGAACTGGCTACAAAGTAAACAGAAACAGAATGCTGGACGACAGCAAAAACTTGCAGCGTGTGGCGCAGAGACGGCGTCCACAAAGTACATCCGTACATGACATGGCAAGCAACAATGTCCACACAAAGAAGAATAGCAACAACTTAAGTAGCCTTGCTTGCTAACACAAAGCAGGTGCGGGGGAATAGCGCTCAAAGGAAGACATGAAACTGCTGCAGGAAAACACCAAAATAACAGCACAAGACAAGAACTAAAGTAATACACACAGGAAAACACCAACAAACTCAAAATAAGGCACGAGGAGGACCTGGTGGAGTTAACGTTTTCTGCTGGTGGTGTCCCTCCGTATTTTTAGATGGAAAAAAATGTGCCTTACCTCAAAAAAGGTTGACAAACACTGTTCTAGTCATCTATATACGGATTCTTCATTCGTCACTCCAAGCAACGTTTGTAAGTTTTGCAATATAACTAAAACAACTCTTACTCACTAAACTGTCCCACGTGTGATGCCTGTAGGAGTGTTTTCACGCGTCGTAATGTAACGAAGCTGGCGTCGTTAGTATAAGCTAATATGCTAACACGTTTACGAGTGTCTGTGTTAGTGTTATTACCTGACAATAGCATTATTTTTGTATTGTTTCAGTTTCACAAATTCTTCAGTAAATTCACCAAAACGTCACCGTGGAGATATTGAGTCTGTTTGGCTGATTGGAGAGCTGGCTTCCGCAGCTAGTGGGTCCGTGACGACTTCTGTTTTGTTTGATCAGCCGTTTTACTGCCGTGTTTCAGACACCATTTGTAAACAATTAAGGCAATGATGTCAATTTTATGTGGCCCACAAAGGCCTGGAAATAATATGCGTCAATAAAGTACTTTATCTTTTCTTACTAAATGTATTTGTTCTTTCCCTTTTAACATAAAAAAAAAATGCAGGTACCGCATGACATTGCATACCTTTTAAACTTTAATATCATCCAATATAGCAAAATATATATCATCATTCTTTCCAAACATTTTATTTTGTTAAAATACTTAAATTTCTGCTTGACTTGTGGTTTTAGAGCAAGTTATCCATCCAATTGTACATTATAAAAATGACAATACATTTTACTATAAAATTTGCTACGTTTTTTTACAGCATATTACTGTAAGTTGAAAAAAACTTTACCACTGTTTTTTTTTTACGGGAAATTCTGTTGACTGGGCTGCCAGTGTTGTTACTGTAAGAGCTATGGTTGTTTTTTTTACTGTTAATGATAAAACAGTATCAGTTGTGAGAATAAAATAAAAACAATGGTAACATTTTTCGATTTTATCGTAATATATTGCAAAACACACTGTGCATTTTATAGTAAAATTCTGGTGATTGATTTGCTATTTTTTTACTGTAAAAAAAAGTTGTTGTTTTTTTACAGTGTATGTAAAAATATATATAATAATCAAATGCATACACTGCAAAAACTGAAATCTAAGTAAGATTAAATATCTCAAATAAGGGTGGTATTTGCTTATTTTCTGTCTGATAAGATAATTCTTCTCACTAAGCAGATTTTATGTTAGAGTGTTTTACTTGTTTTAAGGGTTTTGCTCCTAAATGATCTCAGTAAGATATTACAGCTTGTTGCTGAGATTTGATGACCTATATTGAGTAAAACCTGCTTGAAACTAGAATATCAACTGTTGCAAAGCTGTGTCATCAACACTCACGAGTATGAAACTACTTTTTTAAAGTAATCATTTCTTATTTCAAGCGTGAAAAAAACTAAAATATTTAACATTTCAAACAATTTTTAACAGAAATAGTTCATGCACATTCAGATAAATTCTTCAAAATGACAATTTAAAAAAATTTGGCCGGGGGCCGGGCTGTATATATGCGCGCTAATTGACTGAAAGAGCACGCACTTGGCACGATGATGTCATGTTATCCATGGAAAAATGCATTTTTAGACCATATGATTTGCCTGAGAGGCTAGGAGACCCAGAGAGTAACAAGCGCTTGCCTTGTTGCCTTTCCATTAAGAACAATAAATTAGTTTTTAGTATAAGTTTGCTGGTTTCAAGAAATGTAATGCCGAGCGCATATCATTATGTCAAGATAATGGCACTAGCATTTACTTCATTTAAAAATATTTTTCAACAGATTAAGCAAAAAGGTCTATTTTTTTTTTCTACCAAGAAAAGTGCACTTGTTATTAGTGAGAATATACTTATTTTAAGGTATTTTTAAAGGCCTACTGAAACCCACTACTACCGACCACGCAGTCTGATAGTTTATATATCAATGATGAAATCTTAACATTATAGTGAAGTGAATTACATTTATATAGCGCTTTTTCTCAAGTGACTCAAAGCGCTTTACATTGTGAAACCCAATATCTAAGTTACATTTAAACCAGTGTGGGTGGCACTGGGAGCAGGTGGGTAAAGTGTCTTGCCCAAGGACACGACGGCAGTGACTAGGATGGCGGAAGCGGGGATCGAACCTGCAACCCTCAAGTTGCTGGCACGGCCGCTCTACCAACCGAGCTATACCGAGCTATACATGCCAATACGGCCGGGTTAACTTATAAAGTGACATTTTAAATTTGCAGCTAAACTTCCGGTTCGAAACGCCTCTGAGGATGACGTATGCGCGTGACGTAGCCCGGGGAACAGAGGTATGCCTTCCCCATTGAATACAATACAAAAAAGCTCTGTTTTCATTTCATAATTCCACAGTATTCTGGACATCTGTGTTCGTGAATCTGTTGCAATTATGTTCATTGCATTATGGAGAAAGAAGCTGAGCAAGCAAAGAAGAAAGTTGTCGGTGCGAAACGGACGTATTTTTCGAACGAAGTCAGCAACAACAGTACACAGCCGGCGCGTCTTTGTTTACATTCCCAAAAGATGCAGTCAAGATGGAAGAACTCGGATAACAGAGACTCTAACCAGGAGGACTTTTGACTTCGATACACAGACGCCTGTAGAGAACTGGGACAACACAGACTCTTACCAGGATTACTTTGATTTGGATGACAAAGACGCAGACGTGCTACCGTGAGTATGCAGCTTTGGCTTCTAAACATTTGATCGCTTGACCGTATGTGCGCAACTTTTTTTTTGCGTATGTACGTAACTTTTTAAAAATATATAAGCTTTATGAACCTTGGGTTAGGTGAACGGTCTTTTGGGCTGAGTGATTGTGTGTGTTGATCAGGTGTTTGAATTGTATTGGCGTGTTCTATGGAGCTAGGAGCTAGCAGAGGAGCTAGGAGCTAGCATAACAAACACTTAGGTGTTTTTATGCAGGATTAATTTGTGGCATATTAAATATAAGCCTGGTTGTGTTGTGGCTAATAGAGTATATATATGTCTTGTGTTTATTTACTGTTGTAGTCATTCCCAGCTGAATATCAGGTACCGTGAGTATGCAGCCTTGGCTGCTAAACATTTGATAGCTTGACCGTATGTGCGCGTCACGTACGTAACTTTTTAAAAATATATAAGCTTTATGAACCTTGGGTTAGGTGAACGGTCTTTTGGGCTGAGTGATTGTGTGTGTTGATCAGGTGTTTCAATTGTATTGGCGCGTTCTATGGAGCTAGCATAACAAACACGTAGGTGTTTTTATGCAGGATTAATTTGTGGCATATTAAATATAAGCCTGGTTGTGTTGTGGCTAATAGAGTATATATATGTCTTGTGTTTATTTACTGTTGTAGTCATTCCCAGCTGAATATCAGGTCACCCCCGGCTCTCACAGCATCTTCCCTATCTGAATAGCTTCAACTCCCCACTAGTCCTTCACTTGCACTTTACTCATCCACAAATCTTTCATCCTCGCTCAAATTAATGGGGAAATTGTCGCTTTCTCGGTCCGAATCTCTCTCACTTCATGCGGCCATCATTGTAAACAATAGGGAACTTTGCGTATATGTTCAATTGACTACGTCACGCTACTTCCGGTAGGGGCAAGCCTTTTTTTATCAGATACCAAAAGTTGCGATCTTTATCGTCGTTGTTCTCTACTAAATCCTTTCAGCAAAAATATGGCAATATCGCGAAATGATCAAGTATGACACATAGAATAGATCTGCTATCCCCGTTTAAATAAAAAAAATTCATTTCAGTAGGCCTTTAAGTTCATTGAGGTTAGCTAATTTTACTTGTTTTGGAAAGTTTTGACAAGCCAAATTTTCTTGTTCTATTGGCAGATAATTATGCTTAGTTCAAATAAAATACCCCTAATTTTTGTTCTTTTTTTTTAACTCTGACTTTTTGCAGTGTAGGCAAATTCATATATCATTCGTTGTTACAAGCGGCCCTCAATGAAAATGAGTTTGACAACCCTGAATTAAGGGTTATTTACACAAAATATGTATGTGTAAATAACTCATTTCACAATGTATATATCTGCGGCTTCTAGTCTGGTGCGGCTGATATATGGAAACAAATTTTTTTACCTCTAAAATTTAGTGTGTGCCTCTTACATACCGGTGCGCTCTATAGTCTGGAAACGGCAGTGTTTCCCACACATTCATTTATTTGTGGCGGCCCGCCACGAAAGAATTACGTCTGCCACGAATAAAAACATTTAAAAAATATTTTTTTAATTTTTTTTTTGTCCTGTCCAGCTTCTCAGGCAAATCATATAGTTGATGTAGATGCCCATATAGGCTGTTCAGATTTACTTTACAAAAGCGAAGTGTAGGATACTTCTCTTGTTGCCTTATTTGTATTTGACCACTACTGTTTTCTTTTTATTTGTTACTGACTGTGGCAGGACACCTCTGTCTCTGTTTCACTTTATGTTGCTGGTAAATAATATGGTTGTAGTAGTAGGCTAAAGTTAAATTATTTAGTATGCACTAATTAAAGGGGCAGAGCTTTAAGAGACATTTTAGCTTTTATACTTTATAAGATATATTTTTTGTAAGAACCACAGTTAATAAATATATTTCAGTGAATAACTTATTGTTCAAATCTGTATATAAATATGTACATAAAGTGTTGTAATTATATTGTAAAATGGATGGATGGATGGACGTTTAAAACAAAACTGTTAGTATTAATTAGTAAGTATACATTTTTTTAGCCTTTTTAGAGAAAATCATATCATTGTAGTAAATTATGCAAATTACTCGATGATCTCATGGTGACCACGCCCATAGCCACGCCCCCACCGCCACAGGTATCTTGGCAGTTTATGGGAAACACTGAACGGTATGTAATTTTTTCCATAGATTAAACTAGTTCTAAGTAAACAACGTGTCAAAGCCAAAGTACCCTCAAGCACGAAGACCTACAATCCAAACAGCCCGGTTCTGTACACACCATTTATTCCTGTACGGATACTATGTGTATGTGTGTCTTTAAATAAAGCACCATGTTTACAATAATAAGTTTTAAGCAAACCTGTGCATCTGACGTCAGATTGGACAGTTTTCACGGAAACGGCGTGCAAGGTCGCTGGGTCCGTCCTGCAGGGTCCGTGGCGTCTTGCAGGCACCGGTCCAGATTTGCATGTCTAAACACCAAGTTACCGTTAATGCATCTGTTTTTTTTGAAAGAACAATCAGCAAAACGCAGATATCAATATCAAACATTTAATATATTTATCCATATTTACATTAGGTCAGGAAAAGACACAGAGGCTATTTCATCCGTACAAGCCTGTTTTCGCAGGTTTCCCTGCTCTTCAGGGGATTTTATACATACATATATGTTCATCCCAACATACACACATTTTTGTATATATCTATAAGCCCCACCCACTGAATTTTAGAGGAAAAACACTCTACTACCGCTCTTGAAGCATTATTGCAGTACCTACAGTGAGCAAATTTGTCCAAAAGATGGCGCCATTGCACAAAGAAAACACTTTTTCAGTCTATTTGCTTGTTTTTTTTTAAAAATTATTATTTGTATTATGACCATCAGGGAAGAAAAATCAGTTTTATAAGCGGCAGGGTTCAAGGTGTACGAAAAAAGTAGCGGCTTATAGTCCGGAATTTAAACACGCAAATAAAAACAATATGAAGCCAGAACAATATTTAATGCTTCCACTGCCAAGAAATTAGATTGTGTGGCTATTTATTTCAGGTATTTAAAAAAATACAACTTGGTTAAAATATTTTAGCGTCTGTATATTAACTCTTTGAGCACATTTTTGGTTATTTTTATTGGGTTTATGTGATATCATGAGGACATGTTACATACTACATCATTTTAATATTTTTTTTGGTTACATACTACAACATTTTAATACATTTGCTTACAGACAGAGTGCATTTATAGTCATTATATGTCTGTTTTATTTAACTTGGTCTTTTAAGGTTTACATTCCAGTTACAATGTTAAAATATACGAAAAATACAAGTTTATCGCATTTGAAAGGATATATTTTTATTATTACTATTATTAGGGATGTCAGATAATGGCTTTTTTGCAGATATCCGATATTGTCCAACTCTTAATTACCGATACCGATATATACAGTCGTGGAATTAACACATTATTATGCTTAATTTGGACAACCAGGTATGGTGAAGATAAGGTCCTTTTAAAAAAAATTAATTAAATAAAATAAGATAAATAAATTAAAAACATTTTCTTGAATAAAAAATAAAGTAAAACAATATAAAAACAGTTACATAGAAACTAGTAATGAATGAAAATAAGTAAAATTAACTGTTAAAGGTTAGTACTATTAGTGGACCAGCAGCACGCACAATCATGTGTGCTTACGGACTGTATCCCTTGCAGACTGTATTGATATATATTGATATATAATGTAGGAACCAGAATATTAATAACAGAAAGAAACAACCCTTTTGTGTGAATGAGTGAGGGAGTTTTTTTGGTTTGGTGCACTAATTGTAAGTGTATCTTGTGTTTTTTATGTTGATTTAATTATTTAAAAAAAACAACAACAAAAAACAAAAAACGATACCGATAAAAAAAACAAAAAACAATACCGATGATAAAAAAAAACGATACCGATAATTCCTGATATGACATTTTAAAGCATTTATCGGCCGATATTATCGGACATCTCTAACTATCATGTATTATCATTACATCAGTGGTTAAAAAAAAAAAATTAAAAAAAAGAATAATAATGGCCATAATATCGTTTATCTGCAATATTTTCTAGGTCAATATATCGTGCAGCAAAATTTGTATAATAAAATCTATTTTTTTCCAATCCAACACTGCCGCCAAGGACTGAGTGGCGACATGTAATGTATTTTTCTCCTGGTCCTTATTTACCAAAAGGTCATAAAACATATCAATAATTATCGCTATCGAGCAATACAAAAACCTATATCGTGATACAGTTGTAACCTATTTTTATGGGCCTTCCTCTTTGTGATGTTAAGTTCCTGTTATACGCTGTTATACAGTATATGCCTTGAGCTCTTATTTTGAAGGCGCTAAGAGCGGATGTGATGACACATTGGTGGCAGCGGTGGGATCAAGGTCCCGCTAAAGAATGACGTCTAGTCGGTTAGCTTCATCTCAGTTAGCCGCAGCTCGCAACGGCGGAGCGTCGTCTTGTCAGAAAGAACGAAGACTTATTTCATCTTGCTGCTGCTATGCGGGATAAACACGAGGACCACTTTATTTACTTTCTTTCCAAAAACCTCCGCTCCACTACAACGTGTCATCTCTTCCGCTCTTAGCGCCTTAAAAATAAGGCATATACTGTATAACAGCGTATAACATAGGCTGACCATATTGTGAAATCCCAAAAAGAGGACACATATATGCGTGCCAAGGCCGGGACTAAGTGAACATTTGCCAATGATACTCCAACTTGCTTCATAAATAATATATGTATTTAAATAAAGCATTTTTTCTCCTCTGTTGACAGCAGTGTTGGCGCTAGGAATTTTCAAAATGGGGTCCCAGGGACCCCATCAAGTCATAAAAATGGGGTCCCACAGTAAATTTTTGGGGTCCCACTTTTTTGTAAGCATTTTGAAAACAAATGATAAACGTATGCATTATCCTGTTATATCCCACATTCTATATTGTGTTTTGGAAAAAGGTTGTCATAAACGTTACTTAATTCATTAAAAACAATAATAAAAAAAGAAAACAAATGTGTATACATATGTAAATGTATTCAGTTATAAACACTCATTCACTTTCTTCTGTCCTTCATGGATCTGAACTTTACCGCTGCTGGTAGTTTTTTCCATGTTTTTATTGAATAAGTTGTAGGTGTATTTATTTCAGTGTAAAAGTGTAAAAAGTGTTTTGCTTGGGTCATGAAATGATGATAATGGTGTGCCAGGGCAGACATACATTTTATATTGAACGCTTAAATCTCTGGAGTCTACCTCAACTTCAGATCTATTCCTCATTTCAAAATGTTTTAGTTTTTTTTATGTTGTTTTTTTCTTTATTTGTTTTCCGCCCTTTTTTGTCAAACAAAACTATGTTTTTAATGGCAAACACACAAAATATGCAAAATCTTCCACCAAAAATATTTTTCTTAGTGGAATATTTGATGTGAAGTAATGGGAACCTTGGATAGGTCAATAATTCATAATAACAATGATTTTGATTCAATATTATGTTTTGAGCAATGACAGTTTGAAAGAAAAAAAAAAACAGCTTTGTTTTATTAGTCAACATTGCAACTTTTTCTAAATTACATTCCACCTTTAAGCTTTTTTATTTCACTTTTGTTATGTTTTTGTTTATTTTAATAGTATTTTTAGAATGTGCCGTGGGCCTTTAAAACATTAGCTGTGGGCCGCACACCTTTGACACCCCTGCTATAGATAATAAAAAATTAAATCTGATAAATCTATCCATAAAAAGCAGACCCTGGCGACACATGCGCGTTTATCGGAACTCTCTCGCTCTCTCTGTCTCTGCCCCTCTCTCACGAATGCTGCTGCGTGCGCCCACCTTCACAGTTTGTTGTGTTTTTAACCCCTTCTTAACTCTGAACGTACATTGAAAATACATGCAACCCTAACTCAAAATGCCAGTCATTTGAGGCATTTAAGAAACTCCGCCCGGACAGCCCCGCAAAAGAGGACATGTCCGGTGAAAAGAGGACGTATGGTCAGTCTAGTATATCAGGAACTTAAAGGCCTACTGAAAGCCACTACTACCGACCACGCAGTCTGATAGTTTATATATCAATGATGAAATCTTAACATTGCAACACATGCCAATACGGCCGGGTTAACTTATAAAGTGCAATTTTAAATTTCCCGCTAAACTTCCGGTTGAAAACGTCTATGTATGATGACGTATGCGCGTGACGTCAATCGTTGAACCGGAAGTATTGGTACACCATTGAATCCAATACAAAAAAGCTCTGTTTTCATCTCAAAATTCCACAGTATTCTGGACATCTGTGTTGGTGAATCTTTTGCAATTTGTTTAATGAACAATGAAGACTGCAAAGAAGAAAGTTGTAGGTGGGATCGGTGTATTAGCGGCTGGCTGCAGCAACACAACCAGGAGGACTTTGAGATGGATAGCAGACGCGCTAGCCGCCAACCTCACCTTGACTTCCTCCGTCTCCGGGCCGCCGACCGCATCTATGATCGTCGCTCCGTCGATCGCTTGAACGCAGGTGAGCACGGGTGTTGATGAGCAGATGAGGGCTGGCTGGCGTAGGTGGATAGCTAATGTTTTTATCATAGCTCTGTGAGGTCCCGTTGCTAAGTTAGCTTCAATGGCATTGCAACAATGGCATTGCAACAGCATTGTTAAGCTTCGCCAGGCTGGAAAGCATTAACCGTGTAGTTACATGTCCATGGTTTAACAGTATTGTTGATCTTCTGTCTATCCTTCCAGTCAGGGGTTTATTTCTTTTGTTTCTATCTGCATTTAAGCCTGATGTGCTATCACGTTAGCTCCATAGCTAAAGAGCTTCGCCGATGTATTGTCGTGGAGATAAAAGTCACTGTGAATGTCCATTTCGCGTTCTCGACTCTCATTTTCAAGAGGTATCCGAGGTGGTTTAAAATACAAATCCGTGATCCACAATAGAAAAAGGAGAAAGTGTGGAATCCAATGAGCCAGCTTGTACCTAAGTTACGGTCAGAGCGAAAAAAGATACATCCTGCACTGCACTCTAGTCCTTCACTCTCACGTTCCTCATCCACAAATCTTTCATCCTCGCTCAAATTAATGGGGTAATCGTCGCTTTCTCGGTCCGAATCTCTCTCGCTGCTGGTGTAAACAATGGGGAAATGTGAGGAGCCTTTCAACCTGTGACGTCACGCTACTTCCGGTACAGGCAAGGCTTTTTTTATCAGCGACCAAAAGTTGCGAACTTTATCGTCGATGTTCTCTACTAAATCCTTTCAGCAAAAATATGGCAATATCGCGAAATGATGAAGTATGACACATAGAATGGATCTGCTATCCCCGTTTAAATAAAAAAATGTCATTTCAGTAGGCCTTTAAGATTCAGTCCTACACTTGGCTGAAAGTGTGAGTAAGACGCTTGATAACTAACTTTTAAGTGCAGCTTTCAGCGAAGAATTTATTTACTCATAAGTCAACTCTTAGCAGACTTCATGGGAGTCATTCTAAGAAGCTTGATAAATACGGCCACAGATAAATAAATAAATGGTCCGTGTGCAACAAGCCGTTCTGCGCATGCGTACCCCAGCCGCCATTTTGGAAACATGTTTTACTCGCTTCCTCCGGTTTATGGCTTCTCGAAACGCCAGGAAACAGCAAAATGTTTGAAAACTTACACTTCCCTCTCTCGTAGCTCCAACAGTTGGTATGGAGCCATCTTTGACCCTCAGTCTCAATGCCAGCCCGGCGTTGTATTGGCTCAGGTTGCTGAAGCAGTCTGACGTGAAGTGGTCGGCGCAGACCAGAAGACAATTTCCAACGGAATGTGGGACGTTTCCCCCGTAAATGAAATTAATCCACTTTGCTCTGATATCGTTGGCGTGTGGGAGGCGATATAAGTACGTGCAACCACCCGCGCAGCCGACAACACTGCAGTTATGTCGAGGTTCCATCGTTAGAAGTGTGCCTTCCCGCTTTACACGCCAAGACCGCTTGTTGACTGAAGAAAATGGCGGATCTTCTTCGTCTCAGTCTGATAGATGCATTAGCACCACCTAGCGGACTGGAGAGTGGTGCAATGTACTTACCCCGTCTTTTAAAAAATAAATATCGCTGTGAAAATATTTTTTAAAATATATGTAAACAAATGTTTTTATTTTTGAGTTGTTAGGTTACATGTGCACTTATTCGGGCCATCCAGTTTTTAACGCCATTTCCGGTTTATTACGTCATCGGGGGATTGTGACCAGTACTGTGTCATTTCCAGACCAAGTTCAATTCAGGTTAAAATGCTTATAATGTGTGTTAAATATAGCCTTAACTGCGCATTTGTGTGCAACGATGTAGCCTTTGTGTGCAACGAGGTTTCTGCATTCAGATGTAATCCGATACTCTGCTTTCTTTCGCGCAATGGCGACATATTTTCTTTTACACTGTAGTTACTTAATTTAACCGCTAGATGTCGCCAAAGACCATGCTTAACTCTTTTCTAATGCAACTACATTTAGACCATCGGTTCTTTTTTGATTGATTGATTGATTGAGACTTGTATTAGTAGGTTGCACAGTGAAGTACATATTCCGTACAATTGACCACTAAATGGTAACACCCGAATACGTTTTTCAACTTGTTTAAGTCGGGGTCCACTTAAATTGATTCATTCTTAACCTTGTTGGAGGTACTGAACCCCACCAGTGTCATATGCTCATTCACAGAACCCTTCTTTAGTGAAAAATAAAATGTTTTTTTTTTTTTTTCAAATTCAAGACAATGTTATATGTTTTTGGTAACACTTTAGTATGGGGAACATATTCTAAGTAACAAAGACTTAATTTAGAGTTATTTGGTTAGGGTTAGGGTCAGGCCTGGCCCTAACCAATCTGGCGCCCTAGGCAAGATTTTAGGTGGCGCCCCCCCCCCCACATCGGCAGTGAAGTGTATATACTCACAAGAAACCGAATAGCTTTGTCTTTGACCTTTTTTTTTACTTAAAGAAAGCAAATTAACATATTATATGAGAATGTTATGTTATGATTATCTTTAACCGAATCACAGCAGTGCTCAAATTAAAAAACAGCATTCCCTCTCATGTGATATTGCTTAATTAACATTAATGATGTGCACTTTACCAACTAGGCTTACAACTATACCTAATATATAAAGGGGTGGAAAAGTGACTATTACCTGCAGGGCAAACATTAGCTAACCAGAAGGCAATAACAATGTAAACAGAAAACACCTGCTTAAAAGATCTAATACAAATGTCCCTGAGGAATGTAAGGTGGGAGTACAGTAATTACCTAACGTTACATTATTATTTTCCATAACAATTTAGCCCCCTCCACAATATTAACCCGACGTTAAAACAGAACTAGCTATTTATTGATTAGCAATTGCCGAATCATGTAACATTAGCTTAATGCTAAAAAGCCAGGTTACTATCACATTCTGTAACAGACAAATAATTTCATGTAGGCTAACGTTACCTCCCTGCTACCTTTGTCTTTTTCTCGTTTCTCCCCCTGGGTCCAGATTCGAGGATGTCGTTGTGGTTTGTGAAGATTAATCAATAAAAATGTGTATTACTTTTTTCCGTGCATATCATAAACAACCTTTCTTGCCCATGGTGCAAATTGTCATGACTTGGACTATGGCGACGCAAATTACTGTGTGGATTGTTTTCCCAAGATGCAAGACGACTTGACTGGACATGGCGTGAAGGTAAAGACATGATTTAATTTGACTATAAAAAGGAACAAACAAAAAGCGCGCACAAGGCGCAGAACAAACTTGGCTATGAAAACAAAAAACTAGCACAAAGGCAAAACTATGGACATGAAACAAATAAACACTTACTGTGACCAGAAAGAACAGCATGAACTATGATATCAAGGATAAAAGAGGGTATCATCAGGTAACATGGGTACATGGGTATCAGAGGTAAACGAAGTAATGTCGCCTGGACGACCAACAGAAAAGGACAGGCTTAAATAATGGTGACATGATTGGCAACAGGTGCGTGAGTCCAAAACGTGAAACAGGTGAAAACTAATGGGTTGACATGGTAACCAAACAATGGAGCGTAAACAGGAACTAAAAAGAGTCTTAAACCAACAGGACATAACTAAAACAAAACATGATCACAAAGACATGACACAAATAAAATAGCAACAAATCAAGTCAAAAACAACACGAGTCAACACACACTGTAACACGACGTAACAGGCCCACTGATTGTTGAAAAAACATGGCTATCATCATACACATGTTAAAATGACACCCATATAATTCCACTACAAAGCAGGATGGGTATTACGCAATACTTTAGCAAATTTAGTATTTCGTAAATTAAGCAAATTTGAGCTTTTTGATGTTTCTGATTTCAAAACAATAATGAGGTCCTGCGAAATGAACAAGGCCTAAATCTGACTATCACATACTCTTATATTCAATGTTTTATTGTTTTTACTTCATATTGTTGTTGTCATGGTCTGATGGGGGAAGTTGTTAATAACAGTTAGCGTTGTGTGTTTTTGTTCAGTCTTGGTTGTTAGCGATAGCTTGCTTCAATTAATGCTTTAGCTAACTGAAAGGTGAGCTCTGATCATTTCTTGATGATAATGTGAATCCTACATCCTTTATTTACGTGATTCCAGTTGCACTATGACCCATGCCAAACAGGGTTTCTTGTGCCCCAAGAAGAAAAATGGCCCCTGCGCAATATTGTTCCAGCACATTGCCAAACAAAAATCATCGAAAAAAAGTAGATTGAAAAATGGCTGAATGCCGTGACCCGGATTCGAACCGGGGTTGCTGCGGCCACAACGCAGAGTACTAACCACTATACGATCACGGCTGTAGAGGCACATCCTGATTGGTAAAGTGTCTTCTCTGCTGATGTCTAATGTTACGTGATCTGTTTCAGTGGCACTCTGAACGACGCCAACGAATAGAACCTCTTTCAGTGTGCTAGCACCGAATGTTCTGGGGGAATTACTGTCTCACGGAACAAATAATGTCAATGGATGTTCTCATTCATCCAGGTCGTTGTAATCTCAGGTTATTCGATGGATCGCAACTGGGTTGTCCTAGACCACGTTTCGCTTCTCATCCAAGCAGGCTTATCAGTTCATGCTCATAGACTTAAAATTGGTCAGATCTAGTCTTAGACTTAGATTGGTCAGATCTAGTCTTAGGTTTAGATCGGTCATCTCTAGTCTAAATGCTGGTGCCAAAGCCCCGACAATTTATACTCAACAAGAGGAGGACATGCTCAGGGAAGATTGGTTTCACTCTGTTGTGTCGTAGAGAACAACCGTTAAGAACGAGAGTCCAATTTTTATTGCTTTGGTCATCTTTTTCTTGCCTGCTTTGTTTCGATTGACTACCCTGAGTATCACAACTTCAAGTTTAAAATTAAAGATAAAATATGTTTGAAAGTTTGTAGACTTTCATGGTGATGTGAATTAATTAACTCATATCATGTTCTACATAAGGTGAGTGTTTATATTCAACTTGGAGAAAGCGAACCACCAGGTTTAAGTAAATGATGGTTGAACCCATAATACATTAAGGAGCCTTAGTTGGACATTCGCATGTGGACTGGGTTAACTCTCTCACGAGAAGAAGCAATAAATTCAGACTTTGGAATGCAAAAGTGATAGCTCTATCCTGGAGGAGAGACTATGTGTTTATCTTAAACGTCAACCTACAAGTTATGGTATACGTCTGTTGTCTTCCTAGTCACTTACACACGAACATCTCCTTACATGGTCAGGTTTTACTGTCCTGAATTAGCACACACCCTGACTGAGAAAGAAGGAATATAAGAAGGTGGTTCGGCTCCTCCATGTTAGGGGTGCATCATTTTTTTGGACTTGACCTCCTCCAGGTACTGCAGTCCTGTATAATGACGCTCACTTGTGATAAAACAACTTTTGGTTCAGTAAAGAGTCTCCGACGTCTCTTTTGATCCAGCCGCACTGCCGTGTCACCCTTCTGTCCGGACTAGGATGACAAGGCCAGAAATACACATCAATGGCAAGACACTTTTTTGTGCCTGCAAAATAACCTCCCAAACACAGACCTAACATAATTTTTATTTAATTAACAAAGATTATTGAGCTAGCCAGCATTAGAACCTAGATTCGGCTGATCTATAGCCAGGCGCATTACCCAGTGCACCACCAGCTCTACAGCAAAGGACACTTCATTGTAGCTTAGGTTGTGTATCGTAAGTGTGTTACACCAAGCAACATGTCGTTTACATTAGGCTTACTACAAAAACAGGGTATCCCGGTTGCTTTTATTAGATTTTAAAATCTAGTGGCCCTCTACCTGTTGCAGCTTGGACCTTCACTGATTGATTGATTGATTTAAACTTTTATTAGTAGATTGCAAAGTTCAGTACATATTCCGTACAATTGACCACTAAATGGTAACACCCAAATAAGTTTTTCAACTTGTTTAAGTCGGGGTCCACGTTAATCAATTCATGGTACTAACCTCAGCCTGGCCTTCCACTGGCTCCAACGGGCATGTTTGCGAGCCTTCGCTTTGCCTTTTAGTTGCCATAACCTGGATCTCTGCTTGCCTCAGCCTGGCCTTACTCTGGCTACTGTCTGGCCTTCAAACCGCTGCAGCCCATGGGCCCTTTGGATTTGGAATAGTCCCTCAGAACTGCTTGAACGGTTTGTCAGCCATGGCAGTGGCCCGAGTTTTCTTCCGGACCCTTCCTTTTAATTCCCAGATTCATACAGCTGTTATGGTTCCAATTTTGTGTCGACCTCAAGATACAAGACATGATTTTGATTCATTATTGGTTGACTAAACACACGTCCAAATCTCTCTGCCAGGGAGGAGCAGCAAGATGGCCAAAAGCATGTGCGTAGAGTGACCATCTTCAGAGTGTGCTTGGCGGATGTTGTATATCGGTTGGTCGTGTGACTGTGTGATGAGCCAAGAAGACGCCAACGAGGAATCGTCAAACAAAAAGCTTTATTTGTTTCCGCGAGCCTCAGACTGGAGCCACAGCTTCAGGAGAAAGAGCGGGCCCGATTTCTCTTCTGATATCCTCTCGGACAACTGTCCTTTAAATACCTTTTACACAGAAACCCTTACTCTTTGTAGTTCTAGCCTTGGAGCCGGTCAGTCTGGCCAGTCAATCTTTCCTTGACATTATTCCTTTGATCAGTTTGAGTTGGGTGACCTCCAACCCCTATCCTCTACTCCTATATGTGGGGGCTTCCTACCAGATGTTGCTAATGTTTTTATTATCACTCCTAAAATCCAAACCTGGATTCCAGTTGTCATGGGGGCAAGAGCCACCACTCTCTGGAGTGCTTGTGATGGACATGTGCCTTTTTGACCTTAGTAGAATAATCCTCTAAAGGATTCCATGACTAAATCCAAACACATGCTAGCTCCCCAATCATATAAGAAAATGGTATATGGTATAATTTACCTCACGGACTTAACCCTTTAAAATTGAAGATCTAAGCAACTGGTGCCGTAACCCGGATCCTTTGGCTGTCTTGCGCGAGTTGACGCCTGGACCAGCCCACAGCCCACCGGAAGGTCTCCACAAATGAAGTTAAAATACTTTTTTCTTTTTTGAGTGATTGGTCATTGTAATATATTGTGGAGCTGTAAGTAGTTGTGTCTGGAAGAGGAGTTCAGCGAAGTATCATTGAGTGCATGTAAACTTTTCAGGAATGTTTGTGGAAGGCGAACATAGAAATACACCAACACACACACGGTTAGGGGGGAAAAATAAGTGTCCAAAAAAGCTGATATACCAATTGAAATCAATAAGATTTAAAAAGCAGAAACCCACCTGTCTTATAGTAGCAGGCATCCCAAAAAGATACCGTATAGAGGCCAAAATCCTAGCGGTAATGGTTTTGAAGTGACATTCTAAGAATGTCAGACATTATATTGATTATATTTTCAATGACATCACATAAAAAGGAGTGAGTGATCCTTCAAGTCAGAGTTGAACCAGCAACCTACGGATGTCAGTATTCGCCACTACAGTGCTCCGCTTTACCGAATGAGCTACCGAAGGTTTGACTACCACTTCCTCTTTAGCAATTTAATATGTCAAGGATGGATTAGATCAGGGGTGGGCAATTAATTTTTACCGGGGGCCGCATAAGCAACCCGAGCACTGCTGGAGGGTCACACCGACAATATTTCAATTAAATTTAGCTCAATATTATTTTTGATATACCGTAAGATAAATAATAATAATAATAATTAATAATAATAATAATAATAATAATAATTTAATTTAACCTAACTTAACTTTATACAAAAGCAGATTGCTTTTGATGGTTTTATTTTTAACACTGTCTTTCACAACACTTCCTGATGTATAATACAATGCAAAAATGTCCATTTCTGCACAAGGTTAATTTCTGTCACTTTATCCTGCATTATCCAACATTTTTCCCCGTCAGATATGGACAACCATCTGTTGTTAAAAATCATTTTTAATCATATTTATTTTATATTGTTTTTTATGTAATTATTTTTTGTTTTTATTCAGTCATTGGTGGAGCTAAGGATAATATTTGAATATTGTTTTTAATATTGTTGTGCAGCACTTTGGAAACATTTTGTTGTTTAAATGTGCTATATAAATAAAGTGGATTGGATTGGATTGTCACACCTGCCAGCTTGTCCCATTTCAGTCCTAACATGTCCAAACACGCATTTACCTATGTGAACAAGTCATTACCTGTGGTTGTCTCTTTAATTGACTACATGGCTGCCAGCTCTTCCGTGATTTGAAGCTCTGTAGTTATCCCACGTAAGAAGATGAGCAGCTGGGCGGTGTCACGTACGTCAGAGCTCTCATCCAAAGCCAGCGAAAAACAGTCAAAGTCTCCGACCATATCAGCGCAACAGAGTCCAATAAGCACTCCTTAATAAACTCTCCGTCAGAAAACGCCTTACTTTTTCTGGCGAAACTTGTCCTGACGGCTGCATCTCTGGGAGTGTGAAATATGGCAAAAAGTCCTTGTTGGGTTTGCAGTTTAACCATCAACGCATCAACCACACTTGCGCGCTCTTCATCAGACAGATTCCGGTATTTTTCCTCATGCTTCGTTGTGTAGTGGCGATTCAAATGATATTCTTTAAACACAGAAACCTGTGTACCACAAATTAAGCAAATTAAGGCTTTACCTTTAATTTCTGTAAAGAAATACTTGGCAGTCCATGTCTTGTTGGAAACACGCCATTCCTCATCAACTTTTCTCTTTTTAGCGTCTCATCACTTGTCGCTGTGCACCTTCACTCACAGGTTACACCCGGACATACGCACATAAATAACACTTTTCAAAATAAAAGCAGCACAGTTGTATTGCACGCACGACATAGATGTTTTTTAAACTTTATTTTGTCATTTGTGATTGCCGCTGTTCACATTCACTCACAATCACACACGCGCATACGTCCACACGGAAGTAATACAAATAACGTTTTTCAAAACAAAAGCAGCACCGTTGTATTGCACACTTTACAGAGATACTTTTTTAAATGTATTTTGTAATTTATGATTGGTCTCACGCGGGCCGGACAGTTACGCACAAAGGGCCGGATGTGGCCCGCGGGCCGCAGAATGCCCAGGCCTGGATTAGATGGATTTGCACACATTTGTAATAATGTGTAATAATGGAAGCACCAGCTTTTATAGCACACGAGAGAGGTTAAAACAAAAATGGCAGTACATTCATTAACCCGTAAAAATTAACATCTCTCTACAAACTGAGGTCCAGACTGGTTGCTTTACTTTTTGACAACATTTAGGAGTTACTAGAAGAGACCAACACTTTCTCCTTATTTTTTGCAGTTTAATGTTAGTAGCATTAAAATAAGGTGTATGTTTCACACATAACTACGACATGTTAGATGTCAGGGGTGTCCAAATCTTTTTGAGTAGGGGGCCGCATTGTGCTAAAAATAATTTTGACGGGGGACAGAAAGCCGACTGTTTTCAGAGTATATATATATATATATATATATATTGTTATATTACATATATATTATTATATATATATTATTTATATTATATATATATATTATATGTACATATATATATATATACATATATATATATATATAATATATATATATATGTACATATATACATGAATACACATGTACATGTATAAATACACATCTCTACATATAAACATTTGTATACATATATACATAAGTATGTATACATGTGTACATATAGGTATATATATATAGATAATGTAAATATACACATACATGTATGTATATACAAACAGTGTATATATACATATATATGCTTATATATAGTATATATGTATTTATAGTATAAATACACACCTCTACATATAAACATTTGTATACATATATATATAAGTATGTATACATGTGTACATATATGTATATATATAGATAATGTAAATATACACATACACGTATGTATATACAAACAGTGTATATATACATATATATGCATATATATAGTATATATGTATTTATAGTATATATACACATGTATAGATATATACACAAATACATACATACACATTGATGTATAATATATATATATATATATATATATATATATATATATATATATATACATATATATATAGTTACATATATACATACATACATATGTAGTACACATACATACATATGTAATACACATATATAGTATATATGTGTATTACATATGTATGTATGTGTACTACATATGTATGTATGTATATATGTAACTATATATATATGTATATATATATATATATATATATATATATATATATATATATATATATATATATATATATATAGTCAGACTCGAGTCATGAATTTGATGACTTTAGACTCGACTTGACAAAATGTGAAGAGACTTGCAACTCGACTTAGACTTTAACATCAATGACTTGTGACTTCAATTGGACTTGAGCCTTTTGACTTGACATGACTTGCTACTTTCCCCAAAACCCAAACCTTAAAAAGTTATTTGGGAGCGCTCCGTATCTTTCATTTTATACGTCTGTGTCTATCAGCGTGTGTGCTGCGTGTCAGCTGGTGTGCTGTCAGTACAACAGCCAATCAAATTAAATCTACGTTGTTTTCATCACACAGCATTCATCCAATCAAATTGCAGGACAACCACCGAACATGAGTTGTCAAACAATGCGGCAGTGAGAAACAATTATGCCAAAGTTGGTTTCGTTCGGGTATAAAAACTACGACTTGGTCAACAAAAAACGAATTGCCGTATGCAAATCACGCAGTTGGAATATTACAGACGGAGACGCAACAACTTCCAACTTCGTTCGACATTTGAAGTTGCACAAAGAAGGGTAAGTTTTGAATGTAAGCTAACGTTTATTGGCTAAGTAACATGACTTTTATTTGCTGTGTAGTTAAATCAGTGAGGCTGTAAACTCACTGCTAACGTTATAACCATAGACATCTTATAAGGGTACGCAGCATTGAGCGCTACTGCCTACTGGCGCAGACGAGACGCGGAGCCGCCATCTTGGAGTGGTGATCCGCTCCACTCAGTGCAATTCATTTGGCAGGAGCAATGAACTGTCAGCAAATTTAATTCATCTTACCTCACTGAATACCACTGATTTTCACGCGTTTTTTGTCATACGTGTAGCTATGATAACGGACACATGTTTTGGCGTTTTTATTATTCATAGTTTGCTTAACAGTAATATAATATTCTTATACGCTATAAATGACCAGACGTCCGAGATCAAAACTGGGAATATAATCCCAGAGAAGGGGGAAAAAACAGTCAGCTATTTTTAAGTTGAAGAAACAATATGATTAGATTATATATACATGCGTATATCCTACATAAACAATGTATGAATACATTAGATATCTATATATTTTAGGGACCTATAGACTGTAACTCTGTTGTTGCAACAGCAGAGAGTTTATTCTGTCTTGACACTTTGTATTGATATTTTGTATTACATTCTTCCCTTAAATGATAATGTTTACAGTGATTGTTTTATATGTATTTTTTATGTATGTCGCTTTGGATAAAAGCGTCTGCCAAATACTTAAACATATATAAACACCTGAAAGTCTTTATATCAGCTAAAACCACCAATCTGTTTCACTGGATTCAGAATAAAACCAAATGCTGTCTTACCCAACAATGTTAGTATTTGAATATTGTTACTTGA
This sequence comes from Entelurus aequoreus, assembly GCF_033978785.1. Lineage (NCBI taxonomy): Eukaryota > Metazoa > Chordata > Actinopteri > Syngnathiformes > Syngnathidae > Entelurus > Entelurus aequoreus. The sequence goes on along the minus strand of NC_084744.1, from coordinate 29,167,253 downwards.
AGACTTATTCCTGGTTACAATTATACTGTTAAGAAAGTATTGTCTTATACTTTGCCTGAAATGAGAGTGCATCATAATCAGTGGCGGCTGGTGAATTTTGTTTTAGGTGGGGCTGAAAGTTTGTAAACCAAACCCCTGTAGGGGCGTCATCCTCCCCCAGAAGATTTCTTTGTGATTCTCACATACAAATATTGAAGATCTTTGCTCCTTCTCAACTTTGTGGTAATGTTATTTTCATAAAATACAACCAATAGTATGTTAATGTTTGTTTTTGCAAATGTGTTTATTCTGTAAAGGAATGAGTTAAATGTTTGAAATTGTTTAAACTATTAAAATGACTGGTTAATAGTGCTATTATGAATTGCAATGTCAGCACTATTTTTTTTCCTGCAATTTCAAATGCACTTGTTTTAATAAATAAATACAGCGTTTTAAAAGCATACACAATCTGTGTAAAAATATTAGTCTGTGGTTAAAAGGACTTGAAAGGACTCGAAACTCAAAATGCAGGACTTGGGACTTGACTTGAGACTTTCTAGTCTTGACTTTGGACTTGACTCGGGACTTGCCTGTCTTGACTCGGGACTTGACTCGAGACTTGAGGGCAAAGACTTGAGACTTACTTGTGACTTGCAAAGCAATGACTTGGTCCCACCTCTGATATATACATACATATATATAGATATGTGTATATAAAATGTATATATACATATATAACATATATATATATATATATATATTGCATGCATATATATACACATACATGCATACACACATATGGACAAACAGTATATGTAATTCATATATAGTACATATATAATACAAATTAGATATATATACATATATATTTACATACATACATATACACACATATGTATATATACACACATATTTATATGTATGTATGTATGTATGTATGTACTGTATGTATATACATATGTATATACACGCAGACACAAATACATACATTTCTGAATTTTGTGTAGTGTTATAAATATCAAATATATATATATATATAATATATATATACATATATATATATATATATATATATATATATATATATATAATATATATATATACATATATATATATATACATATATATATACATATATATATATATATATATATATATATATATATATATATATATATATATATATATATATATATATATATATATATATATATATATATATATATATATATAAAGTATGTAATGTAATAACAAAAGCATCTAAATAAATTTGATATTGAAATCACTACACTACCTTCAGTAGTTTTTCCATGATGTATTGTAACTCTGTCTGAGGTCTCATTCAAGTGCAATCACGTCTACACAGCTGTTCTTAAACGTGATCGCAATGATTTGAGTTTGGATAAAAATTTCATACCAAATTGAAGAGGGAAGTTTGCCAAACATGTAAAAAAAAATACAGTACAACCTGCGTTAAAGCACAATTTCCCAAAGTATGTGAGTGAATGTCTATCTGTGTTGGCCCTGCAATGAGATGGCGACTTGTCCAGGGTGTACCCTGCCTTCCGCCCGTGTGCAGCTGGGATAGGTTCCAGCACACCCGCGACAAGCAGTATGAACTGGATGGATCACCAATACACTGTAATATGGATACTTGCGTGCGCCCACAAACACACGCACAGACACGCCGGACTGAAGACCTCAGCGGGCCGTAGTTTGGACACCCCTGTTATGTGTGATGTCGTGAGCAAAGTTTTCAGAGTCTTTGCGATTTTTCCTGGGGCTTCATTTGCTGTTGCTGTTCTCACCAGCACACTTGTGTTTGTTAAGCTGATATTTGTAAGAGAACCTTTCATCACACACACTGCAACTGTACACTTTCTCACCAGTGTGTCTTCTCATGTGTGTCACAAGTGTTATTTGTTTACTAAAGCTTTTGTTGCAGCTTGAACAGGGGAACGGTTTCTCCCCAGTGTGTCTTCTCAGGTGAATTTTCAAATCCCGATTTTGTCTATAACCTTTACCACATACTGAACAAGCAAAAGGTTTTTCCCCAGTGTGTCTATTCATGTGTATTTTCAAATCCCGATTTTGTCTATAATTTTTACCACATACTGAACAGGCGAACGGTTTTTCTCCGGTGTGTGTTCTCATGTGCCTTTCCAAATCTGCATTTCGTATAAAACCTAAACCACACACTGAACAAGAAAACTGTTTCTCTCCAGTGTGTGTTTTAGTGTGTAGAGCCAAATGTGCTTTCCGAGAAAATCCTTTACCACAAACTGAACACCTAAAGGGTTTTTCCCCAGTGTGTATTCTCATGTGAATTTTCAGATACTGACTTTGTACAAAACCTTTTCCACAGATTGAACAGGAAGAAGGTTTCTCACCAGTGTGACTCCTAGTGTGTACCACCAGGGTTGTTCGGTCACAGAATTTTTTGTTGCAGATCGTACAAGAATACGGTTTTTCCCCAGTGTGTATTCTCATGTGTACTTTCAGATGTGGATTTCGTCTAAAACTGATACCGCACACTGAACAGGTAAAAGGTTTTTCTCCAGTGTGTATTCTAGTGTGTTCCTTAAAATGGGACTTCTGCGAGAATCTTTTACCACAAACGGAACACATGAATGTTTTTTCTCCTGTGTGACTTTTCATGTGTCTTTTTAGATTACTCCGGTCCTTAAAAGTTTTGTCACAGTGAGAACATTTCAAGTGGGTGTTGTCAATGTGACATGTCTTATCATCTTTCGAGTCTTCCTCATCAGTGTCAGGAGAGTGTGACGTTGTGTCCTCACTATCTGATAGTGGAGCTAAGAGCTTGTCTGCTTGTGATCCTCCACAGTGGTCTCCATCAGCTTCTGTTGTCATGTGTTGTGTTGAGCTGCTGCTTGGAGGCTCCGCCTCTCTCTTCTCCTCACTTTCACCTTTGACCTCATCATCTTCACTCTTCACAGGGACACCAGTCACTGGGAACTCCTCAACTCCTTTAAGATGCTCTAACTCCTGACTGATGCTGTGCTCCTCCTCTTCCTCTTTAATTCGGAGAGGCAATGACTCTTCCTCTTTAATGTGGGGGGGCTGTGAATCCTCCTGCCCCATCCTGTAACTCCACACTTGCTGCTCAGGGGGAAGATGGTCTTCATTTACATCTGCAAGTCACAGGAAGAAAAAAATGTGTTTTGAAGAAGCCCAACTTTGCTCATTCACATGAGACTTTAGCCTTTTTTTATAGAATAGAATGCCTTTTATTGTTACTATACACAGGTACAATGAGAATAAAAGCAACTCCAGTATCAGCATGACAGTCTACAAATATGCAAAACATAGGAAGGAAAGAAAATAAAAAATAGTGCAAAAGGAGGTAAGGTGTACAGTCCAGTCCTGAGAACGAATGTGTTAATTAAAGGCCTACTGAAAGCCACTACTACCGACCACGCAGTCTGATAGTTTATATATCAATGATGAAATCTTAACATTGCAACACATGCCAATACGGCCGGGTTAACTTATAAAGTGCAATTTTAAATTTCCCGCTAAACTGATGACGTATGCGCGTGACGTCAATCGTTGAAGCGGAAGTATTGGTACACCATTGAATCCAATACAAAAAGCTCTGTTTTCATCTCAAAATTCCACAGTATTCTGGACATCTGTGTTGGTGAATCTTTTGCAATTTGTTTAATGAACAATGAAGACTGCAAAGAAGAAAGTTGTAGGTGGGATCGGTGTATTAGCGGCTGGCTGCAGCAACACAACCAGGAGGACTTTGAGATGGATAGCAGACGCGCTAGCCACCGACCTCACCTTGACTTCCTCCGTCTCCGGGCTGCTGACCGCATCTATGATCGTCGCTCCGTCGATCGCTGGAACGCAGGTGAGCACGGGTGTTGATGAGCAGATGAGGGCTGGCGTAGGTGGAGAGCTAATGTTTTTAGCATAGCTCTGTCGAGGTCCCGTTGCTAAGTAAGCTTCAATGGCGTCGTTAGCAACAGCATTGTTAAGCTTCGCCAGCCTGGAAAGCATTAACCGTGTATTTACAGGTCCATGGTTTAATAGTATTGTTGATTTTCTGTCTATCCTTCCAGGCAGGGGTTTATTTATTTTGTTTCTATCTGCATTTAAGCCCGATGTGCTATCACGTTAGCTCTGTAGCTAAAGAGCTTCGTCGATGTATTGTCGTGGAGATAAAAGTCACTGTGAATGTCCATTTCGCGTTCTCGACTCTCATTTTCAAGAGGATATAGTATCCGAGGTGGTTTAAAATACAAATCCGTGATCCACAATAGAAAAAGGAGAAAGTGTGGAATCCAATGAGCCAGCTTGTACCTAAGTTACGGTCAGAGCGAAAAAAGATACGTCCTGCACTGCACTCTAGTCCTTCACTCTCAAGTACTCATCCACGAATCTTTCATCCTCGCTCAAATTAATGGGGTAATCGTCACTTTCTCGGTCCGAATCGCTGTCGCTGCTGGTGTAAACAATGGGGAAATGTGAGGAGCCTTTCAACCTGCGACGTCACGCTACTTCCGCTACAGGCAAGGCTTTTTTTTTATCAGCGACCAAAAGTTGCGAACTTTATCGTCGATGTTCTCTACTAAATCCTTTCAGCAAAAATATGGCAATATCGCAAAATGATCAAGTATGACACATAGAATGGATCTGCTATCCATCCATCCATTTTCTACCGCTTCTTCCCTGCTATCCCCGTTTAAATAAGAAAATTTCATTTCAGTAGGCCTTTAAGTAATGTTGGTATTTAACAATGCCAACAAAGAAATTGACTCAAAAAATGTAAGTAAAGTAAGGCTGCACTTTTCCAAAAATGTGCTAGCTTGATGCTAACGTACATGCTACTGATTTGCATTAACGATTTTACACCTCCAAATTTGTTCATAAAATCTACAACTAAGCGGCAAACAAAGCCATGGTGTGTACTTGCAGTCTTAACACTTTTTAAGGTGCAACAAAATGATCTGCAAAGACTGAACTGACAAGCCAACACACCATAAACTAAACACTACTGCGATCTAACGTCTTGGACTTGCAACCGTAATTGTGTGAAAGCTCCAAAGCAACTTCTTCTTCTTCTTCTCCAGATTTTGGCGCGCTCTACCTTCCACATTTTTCACCCGATTCAAGCCGCTCCAACTTCAAACTGTTCACCCTATTGGGGAATCGCAAACTTTCCCTTGACAAATTCCAAAAATTCCCAGAATTCCCAGAATTCCAGGTTTTCCGGGACATTTTTCCCATTCAAAATGAATTGGCCATTTTTCAAACTTTCACCATTTCCACATTATTTAAACCGATTCAAACCATTCCACCTTCAACATATTCCACTCATCCTGGACACTCAAACTATGATTTTTCCAAGTTAAAAAAAATTCCAGGAATTCCCTTTTTTTACCCTTTTTTCTGGCGACTACTCCTTCCACATTTTTCAACCCACTTCAACCGTTCAACCATCAAAACAGGACAAAAAACAAAGTTGTTTTTTTAAATAGAAAAATTCCCGGTTTTCCCAAAATTCCTTAATACCATTTCTCAAATAAAAATGTTACTACTTCAACATTTCTCAACCGATTTGAAACATTCTAATACCAACCATTTCAATTCATTCTGAACATTCAAGTCTTTTAACATTTTCCACACAATTCCTGCTTTTCCCGAAATTCTCAAATTTTCATGAAATTCCCATTGAAAAGAATGGGACATTTTCCAAACTTCGACAACTCCCACATTTTTCATCCGATTCAAACCGTTCCAACTCCAAAATATTCAACCTTTTTAAAAAATTGTGTGCTCTACTTCAACAATTTAAAAAAAATCTCGGATTTCCAAGAATTCCCAGTTTTCAGGGACATTTTCCCCATTCAAAAGGAATTGTCCATTTTTTAAACTTCCACAATTCCCACATTTTTTAAGCTATTCAAACTGTCAGGTTCAAACACTGATGACATCTATTTAACAAGACAAGTAGCAAGTAATCAAACAGAGACAGAATTAAATTTGGCTCAGTGAGGAGAAACGCGTACACCTGTACCCTTGCACAGTGTCACCACGCTCTGACGAAAGTCTCTTTCATTTGGACTTTCCCTTTTCATTTGGACTTTCCCTGGCAACAGCTGTTTCTAAGGGATGGGGGTCGTAAACAGCCATCGCCTTTGTTACAGAACAGTTAAAAAAAAAAGGTCGTAAAACAGTTCAAAGAAGAGGTCGTAAAACAGTTCAAATAAAGGTCGCCTGGAGGGGAGTCTGGTCTTGCTTCCTCTCCGCTTTGTAGTTCTCGGGTCAAGACAAATTCTTTCTGTGGATTACAATACATCAAAGAAACAGAACACCTTCATGTTGCTTCCCATCCTACACAGTGGCGTTTTACAAGCCTTCTTCTTGGTAGAATCAAAGACAGCTTTTGTCTTTTCGCCGGGAACTCATGGCAACACAAAGTTTGGTGATAACTTAGATACAATTATTCTGACACAAACCATTGCAACATCAACACATTTCATTCATCCAACAAATTTTATTATCAATTTTTATTGATAATTTCAACAATTTGTTGTACCACTAATCCTGTTTGTAAACCCAGCAGGTTGTCAGCTGTTCTTCCAGTCTGGATTGTTTTGAATCGGCAGAATACTTTATATTCCTCTGTAAATACATTCAAAAAATGTCTGTCCACTTCTTGCAGTGCCACATAGGGCTGGGCGATATGGCTGAAAACTGTTTAATATCGATCGATAACGGTAATTGTTGATATTTTTTTAAGACCTACGGAAAATAATATAATATACCAAATGGTATATGTAACAAGGCAGTAAAACGGCTGATCAAACAAATCAGAAGTCATCGTCATGGATAGATGAGGTGGCGACTTGTCCAGGGTGTATCCTGCCCTCCGCCTGAATGCAGCTGAGATAGGCTCCAGCACCCCCCGTAACCCCGAACGGGACAAGCGGTAGAAAATGGATGGATGGATCGTCATGGACCAACTAGCTGCGCAAGCTAGTTCTCCAATCAGCTAAACAGACTCAATAACTCCACAGTGACGTTTTGGTGAATGTAATGACGAATTTGTGACACTGAAACAATACAAAAAGAATGCCAGTGTAAGTTAATAATACTAATACAGACACTTGTAAACGTGTTAGCATATTAGCTAATGCTAACGACGCTATCTTCATTAAACTACGATAGCACGTACAAATATGCATAAAAACTCTCCTACAGACACAGTGTTTCCCACACATTCATTTATTTGTGGCGGCCCGCCACGAAATAATTACGTCCGCCACAAATACTTTTTTTTTTTTTTTTTGTCCTGTTTAGCTTCTCAGGCAAATCATATAGTTGATGTAGATGCCCATATAGGCTGTTCAGATTTACTTTACAAAAGAGAAGTGTAAGATACTTCTCTTGTTGCCTTATTTCTATTTGACCACTACTGTTTTCTGTTTATTTGTTACTGACTGTGGCAGGACACCTCTGCCTCTGTTTCACTTTATGTTGCTGGGAAATAATATGGTTGTAATAGTAGGCTAAAGTAAAATTATTTAGTATGCACTAATTAAAGGGGCAGAGCTTTAAGAGACATTTTAGCTTTTATATTTTATAAGATATATTTTTTGTAAGAACCACAATTAATAAATATATTTCAGTGAATAACTTACTGTTCAAATCTGTATATAAATATGTACATAAAGTGTTGTAATTATATTGTAAAATGGATGGATGGACGGACGTTTAAAACAAAACTGTTATTATTAATTAGTAAGTATACATTTTTTTAGCCTTTTTAGAGAAAATCATATAATTGTAGTAAATTATGCAAATTACTCGATGATGTCATGGTGACCACGCCCATAGCCAAGCCCCCCCCCCCCCCCCCCCCGCCACAGGTATCTTGGCAGTTTATGGGAAACACTGAGACATCACACACGGGACGGTTTAGTAAGTAACATTTGTTATAGTTATATTGTAAAACTTACAAACGCTGTTTGGAGTGATAAATGAAGGATCTGTACGAGTAGAACGCCAGGGACGGCTAGAAGACAAAACTGCATTTCTACTTCCGGTTGATAGCATAAATGGAAGGAAGGACACTGCAGAACATGCAGTCAGCGAACTCGTCCGAAAGAGGGCGCCATCCTACAAAAAATATCACATTTTCAGTGTATTTGCTGGGTTTTTTTCCCGAAAACCATTTGCATCATGGCCGTCAGTGAAGAAAAATACATAAATTAGCCACACCGTTTTATAAGCCGCAGGGTTTAAAGTGTAGGAAAAGTAGTATGTGTCTATTGCAATATATTTTGATATTGTTTCATCGCCCAGCTGTACTTCCTGCATAAATAACTGTTTTAATTGCGGCGAACCACAGGTAATAAAAAAAGGTGTACAACCTACTCTTTTAAACTTCGCAATAGCTTGTTAGCTTTCGTAGTCGCTACTGAACAATGGTCATTAAAAAGACACGGAAATGAAGGAATTTGGCAAAAACAAGGCAGACATGTTGCCATCCATCGAATGTGGCGATTGCCACTATCTCGTATATCGCGGCCCGGGGCTAAACTCCTCATTGGCTGTACGAACCGTTCTAATCGCGGAAAAAGATAAACAATTCTTATGGGTTCCTCGAGAGGTAATCAAGAACAAACGAGGCATATTTGTCTGGGAGAATCTTGATACAAATTTCTTTGACCCAGCAACACACAAAGTAGTTGTCGACCTCTATGCTATTCCAAGTTTTCATCTACAGCAGTGGTGCTTAACCTTGTTGGAGGTACCGAACCCCACCAGTTTCATATGCGCATTCACCGAACCCCTCTTTAGTGAAAAATAAAATGATGGGTTTTTTTCAAATTCAAGACGAAGTTCTATGTTTTTGGTAACACTTTAGTATGGGGAACATATTCTAAGTAACAAAGACTTCATTTAGAGTTTTTTGGACACTAGGGGAACATATTCTAAGTAACAAAGACTTAATTTAGAGTTTTTTGGACACTAGGGGAACATATTCAAAGTAACAATGACTTAATTTAGAATTACTTGGTTAGGGTTAGGGTTAGAGCAGTCCTGGGCATTCTGCGGCCCGCGGGCCACATCCGGCCCTTTGTGCGTCCCTGTCCGGCCCGTGTGAGGCCAATCATAAATTACAAAATACATTTTAAAAAGTATCTATGTCGAGTGTGCAATACAACGGTGCTGCTTTTGTTTTGAAAAGCCTTATTTGTATTACTTCCGTGTGGACGTATGCGCGTGCGTGATTGTGAGTGAATGTGAACAGCTGCAATCACAAATTACAAAATAAAGTTGAAAAAACATCTATGTAGTGCGCACAATACAACTGTGCTGCTTTTATTTTGAAAAGTGTTGTTTATGGGCGTATGTCCGTGTGTAACCCATACTTGCCAACCCTCCCGGATTTTCCGGGAGACTCCCGGAATTCAGCGCCTCTCCCGAAAACCTCCCGGAAGAAATTTTCTCCCGAAAATCTCCCGGAATTCAGCCGGAGCTGGAGGCCACGCCCCCTCCAGCTCCATGCGGACCTGAGTGGGGACAGCGGCGACAGTCTGTTTTCACGTCCGCTTTCCCACGATATGAACAGCGTGCCTGCCCAATCACGTTATAACTGTAGAATGATCGAGGGCGAGTTCTTGGTTTCTTATGTGGGTTTATTGTTAGGCAGTTTCATTAACGTCCTCCCAGCGCGGTAACAACACACAACAACAGCAGTTACGTTTTCGTCTACCATAAAGCCGTTCGTCTGCCGTAAACAGCAATGTTGTGACACTCTTAAACAGGACAATACTGCCATGCACTGGATAGCCTCCGGAACACTGAAATTCAAGTATTTATTTTATTTATATGTATAATAAAATAAATAAATAAATAAATATATATATATATATATATATATATATATATATATATATATATATATATATATATATATATATATATATATATATACATATAGCTAGAACTCACTGAAAGTCAAGTATTTCATACACACATATATATATATATATATATATATATATATATATATATATATATATATATATATATATATATATATATATATATATATATGAAATATATACATGAAATATATAGGAAATACTCGAGTTGGTGAATTCTAGCTGTAAATATACTCCTCCCCTCTTAACCACGCCCCCAACCACACCCCCACCCCGCGTAATAATAAGGGGAACTAAATGTGATCTCTGAAAGGGGTACAAATGATTTCCAAAGCAGTGCTTTTGGTATAAAGTTAAGTTAGGTTAAATGAAAGTATTATTATTATTATTATTTATCTTACGGTATATATCAAAAATAATATTGAGCAAAATTTAATTGAAATATTGTCGATGTGGCCCTCCAGCAGTGATCGGGTTTCTCATGCGGCCCCCGGTAAAAATTAATTGCCCACCCCTGGGTTAGAGGGTTAGGGCCAGGGTTAGAGGGTTAGTGTTATAATAAGGCCATGCCGAATAAGGCATTAATAAGTACTTAATAATGACTAGTTAAGGGCCAATATGTTACTAATTTGCATGTTACTAAGCAACTAATTAATGGTGAATATGTTCCCCATACTAAAGTGTTACCATGTTTTTTTTACTGGTGCACAAAATGAACCATGCATGAACATGATCACCTTGTTCAAACAACAAAACCAACACAGTGCATAAACTCACAACAAATTACACACCTGCAAATCAGTGTGACTTCTGCTGTTGTCGTATCTGTAATACGCCGATAGGGAGAAGTTTGTATTTACACGATGAGTCGGGTGTGTCTTGACCTCCGCCGAACCCCTGAGCCCGACTCACCGAACCCCTAGGGTTCGATCGAACCCAGGTTAAGAACCACTATTCTACAGATAGTCCTTGATATCACTCGACAAATCTTTTTTTTTTTAAATAAAGATTAGGGATCTATTCCATTGCATAATTGAATTTTTTGCTCGCATCTGCTAGGCTTGGTTGACCACCACTGTTTTTCCACTTCCGGGTAGAAGTCACGTGGTTGCAACCCAGTCATAGCAACCCTCATAGGGGTCCACACCAATTAATATTACTAACCTCTCTTTCTGGGGATGACAACCCAAAGTTCCCTTCATTTCAGGGCTAACATACTCAGTCTGTAATCATTTTAATGTTGATATAGAGTTAGTGAGAATATGAAGTAAACAAACCTGAGTCCTGTAGTTGATGTTGTCGCTCGTTCTCCTCTTTTGTTCTAGCAAGTTCCTCCTCATACTCTGCTATCCTTCTCTCGCCCATTTTCACACTATCTCAACACTTTACACTCTTTGTTAGCGGCCGGCTAGCAAGCTAAGCTAACCCAGCCTGAGAAGCTTCGCCGTGCGAGTCCTCCTGACATGAATAAAACGCTCTTTTACCGACACATAATCTCTTTGAAATAATATTTTCATATTTACAGCAACTGTCCATTTTGTTTTTCCACAAAAGCTGTGTTGACAAGATGGCGGCAGGTGTACGCATGCGCATTCTTATCTGTAGTGCTCCGTCAGTAATGGGCGTTTTGATTCCGTGAGATCGATACAATGACACTTACACGAGTGTTGATTGAGCATGAACAACCACCAAAAAGTATCGACGTTAATTAATACATACATATTTTTTTCTTCCATATATTTTGGGGCAACGTACTAGACGCAGGTTTTTGTGCTGCAACACCCCTCAGCTCAAAAGGGACTGATCCATTCTTGTCACGTGACCACCGAGCAGCCACAATTTAGGGCGGGCGATTCTGCGAATTTAATTTAATTTTATCAGTTGTATTAATTTGCCTCCCGTTAGTTGACTGCTAAAGTGCTGGACAAAATTGTATGCAAATTATTTATACAATATTTTTATGAATTATTAAGCACTGGGCAGAAACGAGGCTATCATCATGACGTCACTAAAAGAAACAAGACAACATACTTACCAACTCTCTTTTTTTTTTCAAAACCTTTATTTCAACATTTACATACAATCAAAAAAATATATATAATAATCAAAACAAGTACAGAAACAGTACAAAAACAGTACAAAATAGCGCCAGGGGGTTTGTAAACTCAATAAAGCAACTAAAGAAGGATGCAAAAAAAATATATATATATATATGTAACAAAATGTAAAGCCATAGGCTCACACAAGTTCCGTAAATAATCCAAATTTGGAGCACAGCATCATCGTTTTCACAGCTTTTTGGTTGTTAGAGGTAGAGAGTGTTTTAATTGCACTTTCAAATACAACAATGAGTAGAGAGGAGTGTTATGTGTGTGTAAATGTGTAAATAAATGAACACTGAAATTCAAGTATTTATTTTATTTATATGTATATATATTAGGCTCCAGCGCCCCCCGCGACCCCGAAGGGAATAAGAGGTAGGAAATGGATGGATGGATGGATGGATGGATGTATATATATATAATAAAATACATATATATATATATATATATATATATATATATATATATATATATATATATATATATATATATATATATATATATATATATATATATATATACACATAGCTAGAATTCAAGTCAAGTCAAGTATTTATTTATATATATATATATATATATATATATATATATATATATATATATATATATATATATATATATAAGAAATACATGAATTTCAGTGAATTCTAGCTATGAATATACTCCTCCCTTAAACCGCCCCCCCCCCCAACTCCCCCAAATCTCCCTAATTTGGAGGTCTCAAGGTTGGCAAGTATGCAAGACAATACGATTTAATAATTGACAATGGGTTTATAAAATTCCCCCAAAAATAAATAAATAAATACAAATGCAATAATTGACAACAGGTTGACATTACACATTAAAAAAGACTGATATATTACAACAAACTGCGCATATTTAAAATAAATTATATTTATTTAATAAAACCAACTTTTTTAGTTTTTTTTTTTACAAAGGTTACAAGTTTGAATGGAAACGCAGGAGTAGTTCAAATACAGGAAGCAGTGCAAAGTAATGAGAACAAGGGCCCTATGATCACAAAACAATCGGAAATGTCAGGAATAGATAAATACATATATATATATATATATATATATATATATATATATATATATATATATATATATATATATATATATATATATATATATATATATATATATATATATATATACATATATATATATATATATATATATATATATATATATATGTAATGTATGTATGTGTATATGTATAAATATCATACTTGCCAACCCTCCCGTTTTTAGCGGGAGACTCCCGGTATTCAGCGCCTCTCCCGATAACCTCCCGGCAGAAATGTTCTCCCGACAAACTCCCGGTATTCAGCCGGAGCTGGAGGCCACTCCCCCTCCAGCTCAATGCGGACCTGAGTGGGGACAGCCTGTTCTCACGTCCGCTTTCCCACAATATAAACAGCTTGCCTGCCCAATGACGTCATAACATCTACGGCTTATAGAGAGTAGAGAGCACAACTGCGCACAAAACAAGGAGACGAAGCAGAAGAACGAGGAAGTTACAGACATGGCGACGCCGTCGACGAGCAAAATGAAGAAATACGCTTGCAAGTTCCAAAACGAATGGAAACAAGAATTTCAGTTCATCCAGGACAGTTCGAAGGGGAAGGGGTATGTAATTATGTTGCCTGTACATTTTGTAGAACAGACTTCTCCATTGAACACGGTGGCCGAAATGATATACTCATTCATGAACGGAGAAGTTAAACAGGACAATGCTGCCATCTACTGGATAGCCTCCGGAACACTGAAATTCAAGTATTTGTTTTATTTATATGTATAATAAAATAAATATATACATATGGCGGCGTGGCGAAGTTGGTAGAGTGGCCGTGCTAGCAATCGGAGGGTTGCTGGTTACTGGGTTCAATCCCCACCTTCTACCATCCTAGTCACGTCCGTTGTGTCCTTGGGCAAGACACTTCACCCTTGCTCCTGATGGCTGCTGGTTAGCGCTTTGCATGGCAGCTCCCGCCTTCAGTGTGTGAATGTGTGTGTGAATGGGTGAATGTGGAAATACTGTCAAAGCGCTTTGAGTACCTTGAAGGTAGAAAAGCGCTATACAAGTATAACCCTTATAATTTATTTATATATATATATATATATATATATATATATATATATATATATATATATATATATATATATATATATATATATATATATATATATATGTATATACATAGCTAGAATTCACTGAAAGTCAAGTATTTCATACATATATATATATGTATATATATATATATATATATATATATATATATATATATATATATATATATATATATATATATATATATATATATATATATATATGTGAAATACTTGAGTCGGTGAATTCTAGCTATAAATATACTCTCCTCTTAACCACACCCTTAACCACGCCCCCACCCCAACCACGCCCCCACCCCTGACCACGCCGCCCCCACCCCCCACCACCCAATATCGGAGGTCTCAAGGTTGGCAAGTATGATATATATATATATACATATACACATATATATATATACATATACACATACATACATAAATATATAATGTATGTATGTGTATATATATATATATATATATATATATATATATATATATATATATATATATATATATATATATATATATATATATATATATATATATATATATATATATACATACATATATATGTGTATATGTATATATATATCTAATATATATATACATATCTTGTCAGGGTTGCCCCTGACAGTTTGGTTGCGTTTGTCTTAGTTTCCTGTCAGTGCTTTTATTTTGTCTTCATTTCCTGATTGTCTCTCGGAGTGCTGTCCCCTCAGCTGTGGCTGATTGGCACCGGGCCACACCTGGTGCCAATCAACCAGCTGCTATTTATACCTGCCCTGCCCTCCAGTCACTGCAGGATTATTGTCACTTCTACCTGTAGCTTCTACCTGTCACTATTTGTCGTTGTAGCTCTGTCTACTTTTGTCCACTCCGCTTAAGTCATGGTTCCTTTGTGTCACAGTAAGTGTTTTTGTTTCTTGTCGACAGTTAGCCTTTGTGCTATTTTAGTTCATAGCTAAGTTTGTTCTCCGCCTTGTGTGCGCCTTTTGTTTGTACCCTTTTGTTTGTTTTTTGCCATAGTGTTTAATTAAATAATGTTTTCTCGCACAATGCCTGCCGCCTTCTCTGCATCTTGGGGTTCGTCAACAACAAACCCTGACATATCTAATATATATATATATATATATATATATATATATATATATATATATATATATATATATATATATATATATATATATATATATATATATATATATATATATATGAGCGCACTTTCACATTATCGATGAGAAAATGCATTTTTAGACATAATGATTTGCCTGAGCGGCTAGGAGACACCGGGAGTAGCAAGCGGTACAAAGTGGATAAGAAAAGACAGAAAAATTATTTTTTTAATACTTGGGACTTCCCGCAGGCCTGATTTTGGACGCTGGCGGGCCGGATCCGGCCCCCGGGCCGTAGTTTGGGGACCCCTGATATATATGGTCTATATATATATATAATAAATCTTTGAACATAACTTGCTCCTGGTGTCAGTTGCCGTCACCTCCCCCTGCATACCCTAACATACACACAAACATTAAACCAGGGGTGTCCAAACTTTTTCCACTGAGGGCCGCACACTGAAAAATCAAAGCAAGCGGGGGCCATTTTGATATTTTTTATTTTAAAAACCAATACAATATATGTATAAAAAAAGATACATTTAGGCCTCCACTCAGACTTGATCCCGGGGACCCCAAAAGGTTTTGGTAAAAAAAAATATTACAAATGTGTCATTATTTAGTATTATTATTATTATTATTCAAGGTTTAAATCTCTAGATCAACATTAGGTCTATCTGTCAATAAAACGCTTTCAAAGATTTAAGTTGTATGCCATTTTTGTCAAGGAAAACCGTGTTTTTTTATGGAAAAAAACACAAAATATGCAATAATTTCCCCCAATAAAATTTTTAAGTGGAATATTTGAGATTATATAATAATTGGAGTCTTAAAAAGGTCAATAACTCATAACAACATTGATTTTAATTCATTATTTTTTTAGCAGTGACACTTAAAAAAAAAAGTCCCACTAAAATTATTGGGGATCCAAAAGGGTCCTGCTCAGTAAAGTTTAAAAAAATTAATCCAACATTTTTTTATAACTTTTACCACAATAGTCTCAAGATCAACTTCAGATCTATCCGTCAATTATAAGTTTTATTGTTGTTTATGTATTTTGTTTGTTCGTTTTAGGCCCTTCTTTAAAAAACTTTGTTTTTTAAATGGCAACCAAAAAATATGCAACATTTCCCCCCCAAAATATCTCAAAGTGGAATATTTAATGTGACGTAAATGGAGCCTTGAATAGGTCAATCATTCATAATGACATTGATTTTGATTCATTATTATTTTTTAAAGAAATACATTTATTAGAGTAAATAATGCAACATTTTCTTGTAACATTTCATCTGTTTGCTCTTTTATACCACTTTTTATGTTTTCTTGTTTTTTTTTCATTGTATTTTTAGAATGTGCCGTTAAAAAATTACCTGCGGGCCGCAAATGGCCCCCGGGCCGCACTTTGGACACCCCTGCATTAAACAGTGGGCTTTTTAAAAATTGGGTAGGTTTGTGTCAAGTTTGTCTTCAAACAATAAACATACTAAAACAACAACAAAAATTCCCACATCTTTTTCCATTTTCAATCTTTTTTTATTTTTAAATGCTCCATGGAGCCACTCGGGCGGCGCTAAAGAGCCCGCATGCGGCTTGAGAGCCGCGGGTTGCCGACCCCCGCATTAGGGGTTAAACGTGTAATTACACCCTCACACCAGAGAGGCAGTAGCGCACTCGGCTGTATTCGTGTGTTACCGGAAGTAGTTCCTCATGTCAGAATCGACTCGTCAGTCAACTTTGAAGCTTCTCGCGCTAGCTTAGCTCGTTAGCTGCGAACAAAGAAGACGGCGAAGTTGCCAACACGTCGCCCGTCAGAGAGCGGCTGCGAGTGGGAAAATGTGTAAAGTACAAATGCTGAGAGCGCTGGTCAATCAGCGACTGACGGCGGCCGTTGAGGAAATATTTGTGGTGTTGGAAAGAACGATAGCGGAATACGAGGAGGAACTTTCTAGAACAAAAGAGGAGAACCAGCGACAACGTCAACTACTGGACGCAGTTTTCAACAAACATCCAGTCGGGTTCCACGGAGCAGGTTTGTTTACTTCTCACTGTGACGTAATCACTAACTTTACATTTGTTCATTCACACTGCTTGTAAACAAGGTTTTATCAGGCGACGGATCGATCCACATATCTATCTAGCGATATCAAGGTAGGGTTGCCAGCTCTGCCAAATAATAAATAGGGGATTGCACTTGAGGGGTTGGCGCCTTTTTTATTTGGTGTAAAAGGAGTTTTGTACGATCCGCAAAGGTTGAATGGAACAGGACTCTTCTTTTTTTTGCTACAGATGTACAACCTTTAATTCACCTTGCAGGTGAAACGTCTGAACAAACAGAAACATTCAACCTTTGTAGATTACCAGGAAAGATGAGGTCACCTACCAAGGTTCCATTCTAGAGGCTAATCTTTCCTGTGATGAAATGGCAACCAAGGTAATCAAAAAGGTCAACCAACGAACAAGATTTCTCTACAGTTTCGGTGTCCAAAGTGCGGCCCGCAGGTCATTTTTTAACGGCCCCACGGCACATTTTAAAAATACGATTGACAAAAATAAAAAACATTAAAAGTGGTATTTAAAGAGCAAATAGGTGAAATGTAACAAGAAAATGTAGCAATGTTTACTCTAATCACGCAGAGCTGCCATGTAGGCTAAAATAATAATGAATCAAAATCAATGTCATTATGAATTATTGACCTATTCAAGGCTCCAATGACGTCACATGAAATATTTTGAGATATTTTTTTGGGGAAAATGTTGCATATTTTGTGTTTGCCATGTTAAAAAAACGAGCTGTTTTTTTTTCAAAGAAGGGCCTAAGACGAACAAACAAAAAACATAAACAACAATAAAACTTATAATTGACAGATATATCTGAAGTTGATCTCGAGATTATTGTGTTAAAAGTAAACAGTAAAAATTTACACTTTAATAAGTAGGACCCTTTTTTGATCCCCTACAATTTTAGTGTGATTAGTTTTTAAGTGTCATTGCTCAAAAAATAATAATGAATTAAAATCAATGGTGTTATGAGTTATTGACCTTTTTAAGGCTCCAATTATTATATAATCTCAAATATCCCACTTAAAAATTTTAATTAGATGAAAATATTGCATATTTTGTGTTTTTTTTCATTAAAAAAAAGGGTTTTCTTTGACAAAAAGAGCATACAATTTAAATATTTAAAAAATGTTATATTGACAGATAGACATAATGTTGATCTAGAGATTTAAAAACTTGAATAATAACACAAATAATAATACTGAATAATGACACATTTTTTAATATTTTTTGGACCAAAACCCTTTGGGGTCCCCGGGATCAAGCCTGAGCAAAAGCCTAAATGTATATTTTTTATACATATATTGTATTGGTTTTTAAAATAAAAAAATATCAAAATGGCCCCTGCTAGCTTAGATTTTTCAATGTGCGGCCCTCAGTGGAAAACGTTTGGACACCCCTGCTCCACAGAATCTCCTCTCTGGTCAACAAAAGCACCATGAAGATTCTAGCGGGAACTCTCAGTCAACCCTTCTTCGATTACGCTTGCACCTCCAAAACCCTCAAATCTAGACTCCAAACATCCCAGAACAAACTAGTCAGGTTACTTCTAGACCTCCACCCCAGATCACACCTCACTCCTACCCACTTCTCCAAAGTGGGTAGGACTATAAGTCGCAGTTTTTTTCATAGTTTGGCCGGGGGTGCGACTTATACTCAGGAGCGCCTTATGTGTGAAATGATTAACACATTAGCGTAAAATATCAAATAATATTATTTAGCTCATTCACGTAAGAGACTAGACGTATAAGATTTCATGGGATTTAGCGATTAGGAGTGACAGATTGTTTGGTAAACGTATAGCATGTTCTATATGTTATAGTTATTTGAATGACTCTTACCATAATATGTTACGTTAACATACCAGTTGGTTATTTATGCCTCATATAACGTACTTATTCAGCCTGTTGTTCACTATTCTTTATTTATTTTAAATTGCCTTTCAAATGTCTATTCTTGGTGTTGGCTTTTATCAAATACATTTCCCCAAAAATGCGACTTATACTCCAGTGCGACTTATATACGTTTTTTCCTTCTTTATTATGCATTTTCGGCCAGTGCGAATTATACTCCAGAGCGACTTATACTCCGAAAAATACGGTACTTTTATTTCTCACGAATGTACACTTTGCACCCCATTTTGCCAAAAAAACAAACAAATGTAGATTTAAATTTGTGCAAATTATTAAAAATTAACTCAAAAATCACACGTACGTAAGTATTCAGACCCTTTGCTCATTACTTTGTTGATGCACATTTGGCAGCAATTGAGCAATTAAGGAAAGGCCATGTAACACAGTGGTAAAAATGCCTCTGACAACTTTTTTGCAACGTATTGCTGCCATTAAATTCTAAGTTAATGATTATTTGCAAAAAAAAAACAACAAGTTTCTTAGTTCGAACATTAAATATTTTGCCTTTGCAGTCTATTCAATTGAATATACCGTATTTTCCATACTATAAGGCGCACGTAAAATCTTTTTTTCTTTCAAAACTCGACAGTGCGCCTTATAACCCAGTGCGCCTAATGTACGGAATAATTCTGGTCTTGCTTACCAACCTCGAACCAATTTTATTTGGTAAATAGTGTAATGATAAGTGTCACCTGTAGATGGCAGTCACACATAAGAGATATGTGTAGACTGCAATATGGCTCAAGAAAACAACACCAACATTGTATATGTTCCATTGAAAATATGGAACGTTACACACAGTGCTCCAAAATCCATCAAAAATGTTTTAGTAGGACTTTGGTAAGCTATGAAGCCACACCGCTTGATAGATTGTCAGCGCATTAAAGGCCTACTGAAATTAAATTTTCTTATTTAAACGGGGATAGCCGATCCATTCTATGTGTCATACTTGATCATTATGCGATATTGCCATATTTTTGCTGAAAGGATTTAGTAGAGAACATCGACGATAAAGTTAGCAACTTTTGGTCGCTGATAAAAAAAGCCTTGCCTGTACCGGAAGTAGCGTGACGTCACAGGTTGAAGAGCTCCTCACATTTCCCCATTGTTTACACCAGCAGCGAGAGCGATTCGGACCGAGAAAGCGACGATTACCCCATTCATTTAAGCGAGGATGAAAGATTTGTGGATGAGGAAAGTGAGAGTGAAGGATTAGAGTGCAGTGCAGGACGCCAGGGTGTATCTTTTTTCGCTCTGACCGTAACTTAGGTACAAGCTGGCTCATTGGATTCCACACTTTCTCCTTTTTCTATTGTGGATCACAGATTTGTATTTTAAACCACCTTGGACACTATATCCTCTTGAAAATGAGAGTCGAGAACGCGAAATGGACATTCACAGTGACTTTTATCTCCACGACAATACATCGGTGAAGCACTTTAGCTTCGGAGCTAACGTGATAGCATCATGCTTAACTGCGGATAGAAACAGAAGAAACATGCCCCTGACTGGAAGGATAGACAGAAGATCAACAATACTACTATTACTTCTTCTATCAGGAGACACCGAACCAAACCCTGGACCTGTAACTACACGGTTAATGCTGTCCAGCCTGGCGAAGCCTAGCAATGCTGTTGCTAACGACGCCATTGAAGCTAACTTAGCTACGGGACCTCGACAGAGCTATGCTAAAAACATTAGCTCTCCACCTACGCCAGCCCTCATCTGCTCATCAACACCCGTGCTCGCCTGCGTTCCAGCGGTCGACGGCGCGACGAAGGACTCCACCCGATCATCGGTGCGGTCGGCGGCTAGCATCGGATAGCGCGTCTGCTATCCAAGTCAAAGTCCTCCTGGTTGTGTTGCTGCAGCCAGCCGCTAATACACCGATGCCACCTACAGCTTTCTTCTTTGCTGTCTCCATTGTTCATTAAACAAATTGCAAAAGATTCACCAACACAGATGTCCAGAATACTGTGGAATTTTTCGATGAAAACAGACGCTGTTTGTATTGGGATACAATGGTGTCCCAATACTTCCGTTCAATCCGTGACGTTACGCGCATATGTCATCATACATAGACATTTTCAACCGGAAGTTTCCCGGGAAATTTAAAATTGCACTTTGTAAGTTAACCCGGCCGTATTGGCATGTGTTGCAATGTTAAGATTTCATCATCAGACTGCGTGGTCGGTAGTAGTGGCTTTCAGTAGGCCTTTAGACATACGAGTATTATTATGGTATGTGTATAAGGTCAGACATATTATCAGGGGTTTTGTTTCACTATATTAAGCAAAAGCAACTTTACTTACCTTCTGCTACCTGCTGATCTGTTTAAATCGAAAAATAGCGCGCGTCCGCCTTTGTAGTCCGTGTGGACCCCATAGTTGATAAGCTTCTGCTTTTTCTCCATCTTCTTGTTATGGGACATTCATCCTCCGCTGTTGCCATTTCTAATATAAAGTAGTGTAAAGTTCTTACTTATATCTGTCAGTAAACTCGCCATTAAAGCGCTAAAACATACCGGTGTAGTGAGTTTACATCATTCACCCAAGGAACTTTAGTTATTAGAGAGTTCTGGTCGGACGTTTTTTTCACGGGACACCTTGTTGTTTCCGGATGAGGAGATGCTGCTCCGTTATCGATTTAAGTAAAGTATGAATGTCATTAAAACAGTTAGCTCCATCTTTTGACACTTCTTCCACTCCCGTCCTTGCACGCTACACCGCTACAACAAAGCGGTGATCCGGAGGACACAACGTCCACAGTTTCCAAAAACAATTTGAAATGTGGACTCGTCAGACCACAGAACACTTTTACACTTTGTATCAGTCCATCTTAGATGAGCTCAGGCCCAGCGAAGCCGACTGCGTTTCTGCGTGTTGTTGATAAACGGTTTTCGCCTTGCATAGGAGAGTTTTAACTTGCACTTACAGATGTAGCCACCAACTGTAGTTACT
The DNA here is from genome assembly GCF_033978785.1 of Entelurus aequoreus. NCBI lineage: Eukaryota > Metazoa > Chordata > Actinopteri > Syngnathiformes > Syngnathidae > Entelurus > Entelurus aequoreus. Next base: position 29,145,092 of record NC_084744.1, on the reverse strand, counting down.
GACAGTGGGTTTCTGAAGTGTTCCTGAGCCCATGTGGTGATATCCTTTACACACTGATGTCGCTTGTTGATGCAGTACAGCCTGAGGGATGGAAGGTCACGGGCTTAGCTGCTTACGTGCAGTGATTTCTCCATATTCTCTGAACCCTTTGATGATATTACGGAGCGTAGATGGTGAAATCCCTAAATTCCTTGCAATAGCTGGTTGAGAAAGGTTTTTCTTAAACCGTTCAACAATTTGCTCACGCATTTGTTGACAAAGTGGTGACCCTCGCCCCATCCTTGTTTGTGAATGACTGAGCATTTCATGCAATGTACTTTTATACCCAATCATGGCCCCACCTGTTCCCAAATTTCCTGTTCACCTGTGGGATGTTCCAAATAAGTGTTTGATGAGCATTCCTCAACTTTATCAGTATTTATTGCCACCTTTCCCAACTTCTTTGTCACGTGTTGCTGGCATCAAATTCTAAAGTTAATGATTATTTGCACAAAAAAAATGTTTATCAGTTTGAACATCAAATATGTTGTCTTTGTAGCATATTCAACTGAATATGAGTTGAAAATGATTCGCAAATCATTGTATTCCGTTTATATTTACATCTAACACAATTTCCCAACTAATATGGAAACAGGGTTTGTATATCAAAATGCCACTTGCAACTGAGCCAAGCTGGACTTTTCTAAAGCATGTGTTTGTCCTCTTGTGTCCGACAGATGTCAGTGGAGGACATCTTCCCTTTGAGCAGCACGAATGGAGCGCCAGGGCGGAACAGAAGGAGCCGCGGCCCTCCCACTTTAAAGTGGAAGAGGAGGAACGCAACATCAGTCAGGAGGGCGAGCATCCCGAAGGACTGGATGCCTTCCCAGTGATCGATGTCCTCGTGAAGAGTGAAGACGACGAGGTCAAAGGCGAGCGAGAGCTGGAGCCTCCAAGCAGCAGCTCCACTCAACACATGACAACACACGCGTATGGAAACCACCATGGAGGATCTCAAGCAGGCAACCTCTTGGCGCCGCTGTCAGATAGTGACGACACAATGTCACCCTCGCCGGACACCAACGAGGAAGACCCGAAAGCCGAGAAGACAGGTTACATTGACAAAAAATGCGCTTGGTGTGGCAAAATGTTTTACGACAGCAGCACTCTGAAAAGACACGTTAGAATACACACCGGAGAAACGCCCTTCTCCTGCTCCGTCTGCGGTAAAGGCTTTCGACGGAACGAATGTTTGCAAATACACATGAGGCGACATACCGGAGAAAAACCCTTCTGCTGTTCAATCTGCAACAAAAGCTTTTGCGCCCGAACGCCGCTCGTAATACACATGAGAACACACACCGGCGAGAAAGTCTTCAGTTGCTGCGTGTGTGACGAAAGATTCTCCTACAAGTACCAGATTAGCAAACACAAGTGTGCCGGTTTCAACAGCAGCCAGTAAACGAAGCTGCAGGACTCGGAATAAACTTTGACTTGCTAACAAAGTCACCATATATTGCATGTGTGAGTCACCAAATATAGCATGTGTGACATTATTGTGTGTGTAACACAATCCTATTTAAATGTTGTAATAATAAAGACGTGACAAAATGTCAACCAGGTTTACTTATTTAAATTGCAAACTTGATCCAAGAAGAGAGACTGAAAAGCTGCTCCGTTGTTAGCACTTAACCTGGTTAGCAAGCTAATCTGTAGCCAAATGTTTTTCTAAGTATGTTTTTCTGCTCTTGTCCACTTTCCTACATGTCTGCCCGCCACTGTTTACTTTATGTAACCCAGCTTTTTAAATTGTATGCTATAAAAGTATTATTTCACATACACCGTAATGGTAATTTGAATCCAATGGTATATACAAATGTGATTTCAGACCACTTGTTTTTTTGTGTAATTCACTTTGGGCCCTATTTTCACATTTGTGCTTATACACGCCTAAATAATAAATACACAAGTAATAAACGCTCTTGTTCATATTCTCCCTTTAAGTCGGGAAATAAAACGGGCTTATTATAAATGAGGCGGACTTTGTTGTGATTCCTTTAGTTTTTCTTAGTTGTGTGAAAATTATGGGGCATGGAGTTTTCCTCACACTTTTCAGTGTTTCCCATAAACTGCCAAGATACCTGTGGCGGTGGGGGCGTGGCTATGGGCGTGGTCACCATGACATCATCGAGTAATTTGCATAATTTACTACAATGATATGATTTTCTCTAAAAAGGCTCAAAAAATGTATACTTACTAATTAATAATAACAGTTTTGTTTTAAACGTCCATCCATTTTACAATATAATTACAACACTATGTACATATTTATATACAGATTTGAACAATAAGTTATTCACTGAAATATATTTATTAATTGTGGTTCTTACAAAAATATATCTTATAAAATATAAAAGCTAAAATGTCTCTTAAAGCTCTGCCCCTTTAATTAGTGCATACTAAATAATTTAACTTTAGCCTACTACTACAACCATATTATTTACCAGCAACATAAAGTGAAACAGAGGCAGAGGTGTCCTGCCACAGTCAGTAACAAATAAACAGAAAACAGTAGTAGACTGGACTATCACTGTTCTGTGGATCCACTAGGGACCGTACATAGAGGGGGGGTTACCCACATATACGGTCCTCTCCAAGGTTTCTCATAGTCATTCACATCGACGTCCCTTGTGTGGGCTCTGTGCCGAGGATGTCGTTGTGGCTTGTGCAGCCCTTTGAGACTTTTGTGATTTAGGGCTATATAAATAAACATTGATTGATTGATTGATTGAGTAGTGGTCAAATACAAATAAGGCAACAAGAGAAGTATCCTACACTTTTGTAAAGTAAATCTGTACAGCCTATATTGGCATCTACATCAACTATATGATTTGCCTGAGAAGCTGGACAGGACAAAAAAAAAAGTTTTTATTTATTTTTTAAAAATTTTGTGGCGGACGTAATTCTTTCATGGCGGGCCGCCACAAATAAATGAATGTGTGGGAAACACTGCTTTTAATGTCATTGAAATACATAAAGTAAGATTAAAATGTGAGAAGGCAGTATCATACCAGAATGTGTGTTGTCATGGTGATGTGGCGTGTGTATGCACGCTACAACAGCTTCTTCTTCCGAGCTGGATGTGAATATTAGTTCGTAGACGAAACGTTTACCTGTTATTATCACCCTGATGTTATTTTTGATGTAAAGAGTTTCTCTTCAGTACAAATGTTTGTGAGACCGTGACACGTCAAGGCGACTTGACAGCTGTTTGTGTGTGTGCTTACGCGGGGAAGCGGGACAGTTTGATGTTAACTGTCCAATAATCAATGGATAGACCAGGGGTAGGGAACCTATGGCTCTAGAGCCAGATGTGGCTCTTTTGATGACTGCATCTGGCTCTCAGATAAATCTTAGCTGACATTGCTTAACAAGATAAGTAATTAATAATTCCGCTGGTAATCACAGTGTTAAAAATAACGTTCAAATTATAACCATTCTCATACATTTTAATCCATCCATCTGTTTTCTATCGCACCTGTTCAAGAAGTCGAATTAATGGTAAGAAGTATTTTATTTATTATTGGTTAGCTTCAGAATAACAATGCATTTATCATATTCTAAAAATGTTGGTCTTACTTAAAAATGCACGCAATTAGTTGTTTTCAGTGTTAAAAAATATTATATGGCTCTCACGGAAATACATTTTAAAATATTTGTCTTTCATGGATCTCTCAGCCAAAAAGGCTCCCGACCTCTGGGATAGACGCTTCATTATAAATGTATTTTTGATTAAATAGTCACCTAGTTCAAAGATGACGGTCCAGGATGTCTAAACAAAGCAGATATGCATGCAGTCCCCTTCCGCTGTGGTCGCACTCGCGATGACAACGATGTGCATTTGAATTTTTGTGTGGATTATAGAGTGGTATTACGGTCCTTTTATCCTCATCTCAACAGATGTTTCAGGTGTCTCCAATTGAGGTGATCAGAATCTGTGAGGGTGGGTTTTAAGCATTACTGCAGTCATCAGGCGGGAAAGTCGATGATAGGCCCAAGGACACTTCCAGATGCCTCATCGGGAACACTTAGTGTTACGATTTAGAAGGCATTTAAAGATTGCTTATAGAATATTCATGCATTATATGTGATGAATGTATGTTGATGACTTATGGCCTGACACTGAATTATGATTAGGCAGATGTTGGGGACTTCAAACAACTTTCAACACAGTTGGGACATCCCGGACGAGCCCCCAATTGTAGCGGCTCTGCGTTGTGTGTTGATCTCTTACTGCTGCTAGTCACCCGTTTGAAACGTCGGCGTGCTAACCAATGGGCTAAAAGCTCAAAAATGCTAACCAAGCGGCTAGCACTCTTTGAAGCTGAGAGTGAGTGAGGTTTAGGGGGATGAAAGTAGTGGAGGCCAGCTTGGGTGGCGGTGCCATGTATATGTTGGTAAACCTCACTCCCTGACAGCTTCAAAGAGGTATTCATTATCAATAGTGCTATTTTTATTGTTCTATTTGCACTGCAATTAAGTGTCATACTGTGTTATTACTATCTACTTCACTTTTTTGTTCCTCTTTATCATTTTTGGTATAATAATTGTATATTAAGTACAAACATTTGTTGCTCCAAAACCTGTATGTACCTTTCAGCATTAATGGCGCCTTCACAGATGTGTAAGTTACCCATGTCTTGGGCACTAATACACCCCCATACCATCACACATGCTGGCTTTTACACTTTGCGCCTATAACAATCTTGGATGGTTCTATACCTCTTTGGTCCGGAGGACACGACGTCCACAGTTTCCAAAAACAATTTGAAATGTGGACTCGTCAGACCACAGAACACTTTTCCACTTTGCATCAGTCCATCTTAGAGGAGCTCGGGCCCAGCGAAGCCGGCGGCGTTTCTGGGTGTTGTTGATATACGGCTTTCGCTTTGCATATTATGATTGATGGATAGTAGAGTTTTAACTTGCATTTACAGATGTAGCGACAAACTGTAGTTACTGACAGTGGTTTTCTGAAGTGTTCCTGAGCCCATGTGGTGATATCCTTTACACACCGATGTCAGTTTTTGATGCAGTACCGACTGAGGGATCGAAGGTCGCGGTCATTTAATGTTGGATTTCAGCCTTGCCCGCTTACGTGCAGTGATTTCTCCAGATTCTCTGAACCTTTTGATGATATTACGGACCGTAGATGGTGAAACCCTAAATTCCTTGCAATAGCTGGTTGAGAAATGTTCTTAAACAATTTGCTCATGCATTTGTTGACAAAGTGGTGACCCTCGCCTCATCCTTGTTTGTGAATGACTGAGCATTTCATTGAATCTACTTTTATACCCAATCATGGCACCCACCTGTTCCTAATTAGCCTGTTCACCAGTGGGATGTTCCAAATAAGTGTTTGATGGGCATTCCTCAACTTTCTCAGTCTTTTTTGCCACTTGTGCCAGCTTTTTTGAAAACATGTTGCATGCATCAAATTCCAAATTAGCTAATATTTGCAAAAAAATAACATTTTCCAGTTCGAACGTTAAGTATCTTGTCTTTGCAGTCTATTAAATTGAATATAAGTTGAAAAGGATTTGTAAATCATTGTATTCTGCTTTTATTTACCATTTACACAACGTGTCAGCTTCACTGGTTTTGGGGTTTGTACATCAACAATAAGATTTGCCATTTTTTGACTCATATTTGTTCATTTATATTTTACTTTTCAACAGCACACTCAAAATGTCAACATTTGTAAAGGTTATGGGGGTGTGAATTAATTGAAGGGAAGGGTAAGTAAAAACTCCTTTTTGGACATGTTGAATTATTCACTTGTAACCACGTGATGTTCCTTAATATAACGCGTTAATCATGTCCAAAACAAATAAACCATGCCATGATTGAACATATTTTATTTTAAAACGTGTGTTTAGGCCGCTACATTACATTATGTAGGACGATGGCGTGGGGGAAAGAAAGTTCGCCAGCGTCTGTTTCACCGGGGCATCAATGATCGCTGCACTAGAATTTCGCCAAGTCACGGAAGAAAACGTTGCCTTTCAAGAGTTGCCGGTTTAACAATTGATATAAGTTATTGTATTCCTGTATCGTGAATGCGGCTAATAAGGTAAGATAAATAATATATTTTTGACATTATTTATAAAATATATTGTAGGAAGCTAACGCGCTATCGCTAGCAGGCCTGTTATGTAGCAAATGCTAGCGTTATTTGAGCAGTGAATACATTTTGTATGTTCGCTATATAAATATGTTTATTTAAAACTAGGTTTTCAGGGTGGTAAAGTCACGCTTCACAAGTATTTTGCTATAAAGGAACATTTTGGTCTGGTAATTTTAGACTGGAGTGTGTGTCACAAAAATTGTAGTAAGTCTACTTTGGTTACGTAATTATTACGTAACCAAAGTGTTTTCAACCACTGTGCCGTGAGATACAATCTGGTGTGCCGTAGGAGATGATCTAATTTCACTTATTTGGGGTAAAAAAATATTTTTTGCAAAGCAGTAATTATAGTCTGCAAATGATGTGTTGTTGTTGAGTGTCGGTGCTGTCTAGAGATCGGCAGGGTAACCGTGTAATACTCTTCCATATCAGTAGGTGGCAGCCTAATTGCTTTGTAGATGTCGGAAACAGCGGGAGGCAGTGTGCAGGTAAAAATGTGTTTAATGCTTAAACCAAAAATAAACAAAAGGTGAGTGCCCCTAAGAAAAGGCATTGACGCTTAGGGAAGGCTATGCAGAACCAAACTAAAACTGAACTGGCTACAATGTAAACAAAAACATAATGCTGGACGACAGCAAAGACTTACTGTGGAGCAAAGATGGCGTCCACAAAGTACATCCGAACATGACATGACAATCGACAATGTCCCCACAAAGAAGGATAAAAACAAAGTAGATGCGGGAAATATCGCTCAAAGGAAGACATGAAACTGCTACGGGAAAATACCAAAAAAAAAGAAAAAAAGCCACCAAAATAGGAGCGCAAGACAAGAACTAAAACACTACACACAGGAAAACTGCAAACAAGTCCAAATAAGTCCGGGCGTGATGTGACAGGTGGTGACAGTACACCTACACTGCAAAAAGTCTGTGTTCAAAAACAAGAGAAAAAAATACAAAAATGATGGGTATTTTATTTGAACTAAGCAAAATTATCTGCCAACAGAACAAGAAAATTTGGCTTGTCAAGACTTTCCAAAAGAAGTAAAATTAGCTAACCTCAATGAACCCCAAAATACCTTAAAATAAGTATATTCTCACTAATAACAACTGTACTACTATATGAGTACATATTTTCTATTGTTTCATTGAAAATAAAACAGCAAAGTCCATTTGGCTGTCATCTGTTTTAATTATGAGACACAATTGTGTCAAAGTCATGAATTTTTTTTCATGTTTGAAATAAGAAATGATTACTTTGAAAAAGTAGTTTTATACTTGTGAGTGTTGATGACACAGCTTTGCAACAGTTGATATGCTAGTTTCAAGCATGTTTTACTCAATATAGGTCATCACATCTCAGCAACAAGCTGTAATATCTTACTGAGATCATTTAGCACCAAAACACTTAAAACAAGTAAAACACTCAAACATAAAATCTGCTTAGTGGGAAGAATGATCTTATCAGACAGAAAATAAGCAAATATCACCCTTATTTGAGATACTTAGATACTTACTTAGATTTCAGTTTTTGCAATGTACTTTGAGACAAGAGCTATAGTGATGCATGCTTGGTTATACTTTAAAGTCATATCCAACAATTGTGACAACGACTTTTTACTGTCAACTGAGTTTAATTTTTAATGATTTCTGCTGGTGGTGTGCCTCCGGATTTTTTCAACGCAAAAAATGTGCCTTGGCTCAAAAAAGGTTGAAAAACACTGATGTAATACACATGCTTTATTTTGTCACTTCAATATTGAGCTTGAACTATTTCGTCCTGTTTATTACTTAATCGACAGAAACATAAACAAATTATGTTCTCTGACTTTGTCTACTTTCAGGATAAACATTGTGTCCAAAGAAGTGTCAACAATCAGTGACAGGCAGAGGTGGGTAGAGTAGCCAGAAATTGTACTCAAATAAGAGTACTGTTACTTTAGAGATTTATTACTCAAGTAAAAGTGAGGAGTAGTCACCCAAATATTTACTTGAGTAAAAGTAAAAAGTATGTTGTGAAAAAACTACTCAAGTACTGAGTAACTGATGAGTAACCTGTTCGTTTAATGATGACGGCAACAAATAATGCACAAAAACATAAAAATAGCAATGAGCAAATTCAGAGCCAGGAATATCTCTTAAGCAACTAAAACAATAATATATATTAAATAATAATACATTAACATAAAAAAAATGAAGGCAAATTGAGCCACAATAACTTAACAGCGCCATAGGCTCAGTAGGCAGAGATTACAAAGGAAAATAACAAGTTAGCCTTTACGCAAACCATAAACTGATAGGTGTGGGCTGCATCTGGGAACACACTGTACTGAACACGATGTACATTTGACAGTGATTCATAGCAGGGAAGCTAACATCAGCCTACGGTGACAGCCAAAATATCTACTAACGTTACTTACCGCCATGTGCTTCCTCAAATTTGACGTTGAGTTCATGTAAGCTTTAAGCTTGTTGCCGCTGAAACTTTATCTGCAGTTAATCACGTGACCGCCTGGCTCTGTTTGATTGGTGAAACGAAGTCAAACGTCACCAGTGACTGTATTTGATTGGTGAAACGGAGTCAAACGTCACCAGTGACTGCATTTGATTGGTGAAACGGAGTCAAACGTCACCAGTGACTGCATTTGATTGGTGAAACAGAGTCAAACGTCACCAGTGACTGCATTTGATTGGTGAAACGGAGTCAAACGTCACCAGTGACTGTATTTGATTGGTGAAACGGAGTCGCAGCACTGCAGCGACCAGGGCTTGTGCTTGTTGCTTTTACGTGTTTTTTAAGTGTGTTTTTTAAGTGTATTTTTTAAGTGTTCGTACCATCATGTTCGTTTTGTTTATTCGTTTTTAAAAACATGCTTTGGTGCTTGTGACTTTACGTGAAACTGATCACGGCATAAATTGACATTCGACATACAAAGAACTCGGCCGTCTGAACTACCAATTGTTTGTAGCACGAGCCCTAACAATGGAAGCAAGTTTTTATATCGTACTGCTGATCCTCTTTTTTATCAGCGAACGCGTAATTTTTTGTCTTGCAACGAACGTGCAATGGGAACATGGATGTCGCGTCTACTCCAGAGATGCCTTACTGTCCCTCCGACCCACACCACGCCAATCACACCACCGGAACATCTACCGGCAGTCATCCGAGCGACACACACCGGCACACGGCCACAACGCAAGCGAGGCAGACGGGGAGGTGTCCGAGAACGCCTCCGCCGGCGAATCAACAGACCACCGCTGCCGTCAATAATACTCAGCAACGTGCGATCGCTGGCACCAAAGCTGGATGAGCTTCGGGTCAACCTAAAGAGCTGCTTTGAATACCGGGAAACCAACATCATGGTGTTCACCGAGACGTGGCTTCACCAAGGCGTCCCGGATTCTCTGCTTGACCTGGATGGATTCTCACTCGTACGAGCTGACCGCTCTGACGCTTCCGGGAAGAGAAAAGGGGGTGGAGTCGGCGTGTACGTGAGTGACAAGTGGTGTAAACAGCTCACTGTGAAAAAAACCATATGCAGCCCCGACGTAGAACTGCTGTGTTTATCAATGAGACCTTACTACCTGCCTAGGGAGTTTGGCAACATCATCATAGCCGCTGTTTATGTCCAACCCAGCGGCAATGCAGGCAGAGCTGCTGCGAGCATAGCAGAGTGCGCACATGAACAGCTGCAGCGCACACCCGGAGCTCCTGTTTTCTTTTTGGGTGACTTTAACCATTGTAAACTGGAGACTGCCTTGCCGGGCTTTGAACAATTTGTAAAATGTGACACAAGAAATGACAAGATTCTAGATAAATGCTATGGCAATATAAAGGGGGGATATTCAGCAAAACCAAAGCCCCCCCTTTCCAACTCGGATCACAACACCATACATCTAATACCCACATATAAATCTGTTTTTAAATCAATTAAACCTGAGCATAAGACAATTAATGTGTGGTCAGACGATGCTATTGAGACACTGAAGGTGTGTTTCATGTGCACAGACTGGTCCCTGTTCCATGCACTAGGACTAGATGAGGCTACAGTAACTATAACGGACTACATTGAGTTTTGTGTTGGCAATGTGGTACCCAAGAAAAACATTGTAGTATATCCCAATAACAAACCCTATGTAACAAAAGAAATAAAAGACTGCATAAATAGGAAAAAGCAGGCCTTTAGAAGTAAAGACAGAGCAGGACTGTCAGTTGTCCAAAAAGAACTCAAACAACTTCTCACTAATGCAAGAGAACAACATAGGCAAACAATGGAACATCATCTCCAAATGTCAAATACAAAAAAACTTTGGACACAATGAAATCAGTCACTAATATGAACCCTGCAAAGAAACAAATCATCACCCTGGATGAGCAGCAAAAATCAAATGAGCTAAATGACTTTTATTTGAGATTCGACCATCAAAACTTCTCTCAGGAGTGTGACAGTGTTTTGCAGTCCCTGCCAGACACTGATGACACCTGCTGCCTGGAAGTCGACCCGACCAGCATCCGCCGTCTCTTTAGTAGAGTACGTACAGGCAAGGCCGCAGGCCCTGACGGCCTCCCAGCTTTTTTGCTCAAAAGCTGTGCAGAGGAACTAACTACAGCATGGTGTCCAATATTCCAACAGTCACTTAACACTGACACTGTTCCAGCTCTGTGGAAGAAGTCAATAATAACTCTAGTACCTAAAAAGCCCGGTGTCACAGTAAACAACGACTTTCGTCCCGTAGCTCTCACTTCGATTGTTATGAAATGTTTTGAAAAATTGTGTCACTGCTCATGAAGGATGTCAAGCCAAAGTTAGATGTGTACCAGTTTGCGTACAAGCAGGAATGCAGTACTGATGATGCAATCCTTTGCACCTTGTACTTTATCTCCAAGCACCTTGAGAACACAAAAGCTTATGCTAGAATATTATTTGTTGATTTCAGCTCAGCTTTTAATACAGTGCGAATTCACATACTCTTGGAGAAGCTCAAAGACATGGGTGTAAACTCCACCTTGATCAAATGGTTCCACTCTTTTTTAACAAACAGAACACTGTCAGACACCAAACACTGCAACACAGGCGTCCCACAGGGTTGCGTTGTATCACCAACACTGTTTACATTGTACACCAATGATTGTAGGACTGTGCACCCTAACAATTATATGGTGAAATTTGCGGACGATACCGTGCTCCTAAGCCTTCTACACAAGGATACGGACCCCTCTGTGTACCAAGACGAGATAGACCTATTTATTAGGTGGTGTGATACCAACTATCTTATTTTAAATGTGACCAAGACACAGGAAATTGTTTTGGATCCGAGGAAAGTGACTGACCATGAGCCAGTGGTCATCAAAAATCAGGAAATCACCCAGGTATCCTCATATAAATATTTAGGGATTCATATTGATAATCTTCTCTGCTGGAAGACACATATTGACAAACTGTGCAATAGACTGCAACAGAGGCTATATTTTTTGCGAAGATTAAGATTGTACGGCGTAAGCACCCACATCATGATGATTTTCTACCGTGCCATTGTAGAGAGCATCATTAGATACGGGATCACCTCATGGTTTGGCAACCTAACCATTAAGCTAAAAAGCAAACTGGCCAGCATGCATAAAACGGCAAGGAAAATCGTAGGGAGGAAAGAATATGAGCCTATACAGAGCATCTATGAGCAGGCAGTTAGGAAAAAAGCGAAGAAAATTATTTCCAACTCACAACACCCACTCTTCCCTGAATATAGAACCCTGCCATCAGGGAGAAGACTCCGGGTCCCACTATGCAAATCGAACCGCCTTAAATTATCATTTGTCCCAGCCTCCATTAAGCTGACCAACAAGGTGCAATAGAATGTTAATACATAGGTTAGCACTTTTTTAGCACATAGCACTTTAGAACTAAGCACTTTAGCACATAGCACTTTATCTATGAGCTCTAGTGCAATGCACACTGGCACTTTATCTTTATCTCCATACTGTAGATTTTATGCCTACATCAAAGTGCTACCTATGTCTATCAAGCTCCATGTTCTGATGTTTAAATGTTAGTTGTCTGGTTGTGGTTGTGTCTGCGCTTGTGTTTTTGTTCTGTTGTTTTTGTGTATGTTAAGAAAGCAATGATGCACTGTGCCCAAGACAAATTTCCCCGCGGGGACAATAAAGTTGAACCTTGACCTTGAACCTTGAAACGTCACCAGTGACTGCGTTTGATTGGTGAAAAGGAGTCAAACGTCACCAGTGACTGTATTTGATTGGTGAAACGGAGTCAAATGTCACCAGTGACTGTGTTTGATTGGTGAAACGGAGTCAAACGTCACCAGTGACTGCGTTTGATTGGTGGAACGGAGTCAAACGTCACCAGTGACTGCATTTGATTGGTGAAACGGAGTCAAACGTCACCAGTGACTGCATTTGATTGGTGAAACGGAGTCAAACGTCACCAGTGACTGCATTTGATTGGTGAAACGGAGTCAAACGTCACCAGTGACTGCATTTGATTGGTGAAACGGAGTCAAACGTCACCAGTGACTGCATTTGATTGGTGAAACGGAGTCAAACGTCACCAGTGACTGCATTTGATTGGTGAAACGGAGTCAAACGTCACCAGTGACTGCATTTGATTGGTGAAACGTAGTCAAACGTCACCAGTGACTGCATTTGATTGGTGAAACGGAGTCAAACTTTGATTGGTGAAACGGAGTCAAACGTCACCAGTGACTGTATTTGATTGGTGAAACGGAGTCAAACGTCACCAGTGACTGTGTTTGATTGGTGAAACGCAGGCATGCGATATATCCTACTTTGAAGGTCTGTCTGACAAACCAAAACAAACAAAGCGTGCGTTAACAGATGAATAAAAATCAGTAGCGAGTAGCGAGCTGAATGTAAATAAATGGAGCGGCGTAAAAGTAGTGTGTCTTCTCTATAAATATACTCAAGTAAAAGTATGTTGCATTAAAACTACTCTTAGAAGTACAACTTATCCCAAAAGTTACTCAAGTAGATGTAACGGAGTAAATGTAGCGCGTTACTACCCACCTCTGGTGACAGGACATGAAGGTGGACTTCAACAGGAAGCCAAGTAAAAACTTTACTACACTAAAGCAGGGCTCCCTTTTTTATCACCGTAGTGGCAGGAAATGTGCGTTTCCGAAAAAAGTTTTATAATTTTATTCTGTCTGCTATTCCATAAATGTATCCACGCTGAGTTCTAAGTCCTGACTGGTGTTTGGATGAGCAACATGTTTTTTTTATTGTTATGCTTTTGTTAGGCAACAACTGCAGGTTAAAAAGATAATTATTTAGTATTGTGTCGTGATTGCGACCGACAGTAACCCCGGCTCTCCATTGGATGCCAAACGTCCTCAGTCCGGCAATCCTGCCAACAACTCCCCTGTTTTACCTGATAACGTATCAGCTTGGATTTGACACAGGCCCCCATATAGCTGCCCAGGATATGCCTGTAAAGTGGGGTTGTACGGTATACCGGTACTACCGTATTTTTTGGACTATAAGTCGCAGTTTTTTTCTTTGTTTGGGGGTGCGACTTATACTCAGGAGCGACTTATGTGTGAAATGATTAACACATTAGCGTAAAATATCAAATAATATTATTTAGCTCATTCACGTAAGAGACTAGACGTATAAGATTTCATGGGATTTAGCGATGAGGAGTGACAGATTGTTTGGTAAACGTATAGCATGTTCTATATGTTATAGTTATTTTAATGACTCTTACCATAATATGTTACGTTAACATACCAGGCACGTTCTAAGTTGGTTATTTATGCCTCATATAACGTACACTTATTCAGCTTGTTGTTCACTATTCTTTATTTATTTTAAAGGCCTACTGAAACCCACTTCTACCGACCACGCAGTCTGATAGTTTATATATCAATGATGAAATCTTAACATTGCAACACATGCCAATACGGCCGGGTTAACTTATAACGTGCAATTTTAAATTTCCCGGCAAACTTCCGGCTGAAAACGTTTCGATATGATGACGTATGCGCGTGACGTCAACGGTTGAAGCGGAAGTATTTGGAGCTCATTGAATCCAATACAAAAAGCTCTGTTTTCATCTCAAAATTCCACAGTATTCTGGACATCTGTGTTGGTGAATCTTTTGCAATTTGTTCAATTAACAATGGAGACTGCAAAGAAGAAAGTTGTAGGTGGGATCGGTGTATTAGCGGCGGACTACAGCAACACAACCAGGAGGACTTTGAGATGGATAGCAGACGCGCTAGCCACCGACCTCACCTTGACTTCCTCCGTCTCCGGGCCGCCGACCGCATCGGTGATCGGGTGAAGTCCTTCGTCGTACCGTCGATCGCTGGAACGCAGGTGAGCACGGGTGTTGATGAGCAGATGAGGGCTGGCATAGGTGCAGAGCTAATGTTTTTAGCATAGCTCTGTTGAGGTTCCGTAGCTAAGTTAGCTTCAATGGCGTCGTTAGCAACAGCATTGCTAAGCTTCGCCAAGCTGAAAAGCATTAACCTTGTAGTTACATGTCCAGAGTTTGGTGGTATTGTTGGTCTTCTGTCTATCCTTCCAGTCAGGGGCTTATTTGTTTTGTTTCTATATGCAGTTAAGCCCGATGTTATCACGTTAGCTCAGTAGCTAAAGTGCTTCACCGATGTATTGTCGTGGAGATAAAAGTCACTGTGAATGTCCATTTTGCGTTCTCGACTCTCATTTTCAAGAGGATATAGTATCCGAGGTGGTTTAAAATACAAATCCGTGATCCACAATAGAAAAAGGAGAAAGTGTGGAATCCAATGAGCCCTTGTACCTAAGTTACGGTCAGAGCGGATAAAGATACGTTCTGCACTGCACGCTAGTCCTTCACTTTCACGTTCCTCATCCACGAATCTTTCATCCTGGCTCAAATTAATGGGGTAATCGTCGCTTTCTCGGTCCGAATCTCTCTCGCTGCTAGTGTAAACAATGGGGAAATGTGAGGAGCCTTTCAACCTGTGACGTCACGCTACTTCCGGTACAGGCAAGGCTTTTTTTATCAGCGACCAAAAGTTGCGAACTTTATCGTCGATGTTCTCTACTAAATCCTTTCAGCTAAAATATGGCAATATCGCGAAATGATCAAGTATGACACATAGAATGGATCTGCTATCCCCGTTTAAGTGAGAACATTTCATTTCAGTAGGCCTTTAAGAGCAGAGGGGCATGTTTGGCAGCGCACAATCATGGAGTACTTACAAGCAGACACAGTGTGTAGACAGAAAAGGGAGAACGGACGCATTTTGGCTTAAAAACTAATGATGTAACACTGAAACGCCCTCAGGAAGAGGTGCTTTAAGACATGGTGTCCAGCCGCAGTCAGCAGTGTTGTAGCTACTTCTAAATCCCTAATCCTCGCCTCCATGGCGACTAATAAAGTATGTTTCTTACAAGTATCATTATCACTGCAGGACGAGGAACACACCATAGGTCGGGGGTGTATATTGTAGCATCCCGGAAGAGTTAGTGCTGCAAGGGGTTCTGGGTATTTGTTCTGTTGTGTTTATGTTGTGTTACGGTGCGGATGTTCTCCCGAAATGTGTTTGTCATTCTTGTTTGGTGTGGGTTCACAGTGTGGCGCATATTTGTAACAGTGTTAAAGTTGTTTATACGGCCACCTCAGTGTGACCTGTATGGCTGTTGACCAAGTATGCTTGCATTCACTTGTGTGAAAAGCTGTAGATATTATGTGACTGGGCCGGCACGCAAAGGCAGTGCCTTTAAGGTTTATTGGCGCTCTGTACTACTCCCTACATCCGTGTACACAGCGGCGTTTTAAAAAGTCATACATTTGACTTTTTGAAACTGATACCGATAATTTTGAAACCGATACCGATAATTTCCGATATTACATTTTAAAGCATTTATCGGCCGATATAATATCGGCAGTCTGATATTATCGAACATCTCTAGTGGAGACCTTTCCAGATTGTGATTAAAACCACGCCCCACCCTTTTAAAAAGTATCAAATTCATCTTTTGAAAAATGTACACTTTTTAAATATATCAGGAAATTGGACTTTTAAATTTTTTTTTGCCTATCATTCACAATCCTTATGTAAGACAAGATCACACATGTATTTTTGTCAATTCTAACCCGTAAATAAATGCTAACAGTTGAGCTAATGGAACTCGTGACTTCTTTGCATTATTGCGCAGATAAAACCCTTTAAAAAAAATCCAAAAAGCGCCAACAATACTCCATTTACATGTCGTGACCTGAATATCAACCAAGTATTAGCGATATTGTTATTATAAGCGCTAACGCAGAGAAACTATTTTTAGTGGCGCATTGATCACACAGCGCTAACTAGCTTATGCTGCTATATTGACATATTGAGCTGGTAAGCTGCTCTCTCGCCTCTGAATTGGTAAAAGTTAATTCTAGATCATAAATCATGCCTTTCACCTGGATAGGAGAAGGTTGTGGAGAAAGAAACAGAAATTGGTCGACTTTAACAGCCAACTTAGACCCAGAGATGGCGGGAAAGACACAAAAAGGCGCTCGTTTTTTTTAACCGTTTGCGAGCATTATGATGAATCCTTCATCTAAACAGGAATATGTGAACATACTAACAGTCAGCATCCCAGTGAGAGCAGACAATGTACAGTAAGTGTTTGTTTGTTGTCTTTCACAAAGTCTGCCCGAGTAGTCGTCAGTGTTGTTGTTGAAGGAAGAAGCGAACGTCTGTGAAATTAACACGCCGCCGTATGCTTAAAATAATCCAAATACATAAATAGTACATGTTATAATGAATGTGTCTGTTACTACATTACATATATACTTACAGCCTGTTTGTAAAACCTTGATGGAGGTTTTTGAATGCTTTTTAGAGCACTTTATAGGCGGAATAGAGCGACTCTCATTGGGTCTATTGTTTGCTGACTTTTGCCAATGTTTATTTACGAGTTAAAATGCATTAAAAAAAATGCTAAAATAAGTGCTCTTGTCTTACATAAGGATTGTGAATGTTGGGCCAAATTCCAAAGAGAGTCCAGTTTCCCTTTAAAGTTGTCACCGCTATTATTTTTTCCAGACACAGTCGAAAATAGACGTTATATAGATTTGCCGCTTATATCGTTAGGTATACACTGCAAAAACTGAAATCTAAGTAAGATGAAATATCTCAAATAAGGGTGATATTTGCTTATTTTCTGTCTAATAAGATACTTCTTCTCACTAAGCAGATTTTATGTTAGAGTCTTTTACTTGTTTTAAGGGTTTTGCTCCTAAATGGTCTCAGTAAGATATTACAGCTTGTTGCTAAGATTGTATGACCTATATTGAGTAAAACATGCTAGGAACTAGAATAGAACCTTTATTTAACCAGATAAGAAAACCCATTGAGATCAAGATCTCTTTCACAAGGGTGACCTGGCCAAGAGGTCAACAGCATATGTCACAGAGCAGTTTCAAAATAAATACATTAAGACATACATTTTAAAATACATAAGAGAACTGTAAAACAGAGATTTACATCTTTAAAAACACAGGCACTGTGCAAACGTCTCTCGCTGTTTGTCCCTCAGGACAGAACGGAAGGCTCCAAATGGAAGTAGTTCTGTAAGTTTCAGTTTCGTCTGCAATTCATTCCATGCCATAGGGGCAGCAATGCCAAAAGCTCTTTTGCCAAATTCAGTCCGTACATGAGGAACAGTTAAAACATACAAATTGTTAGAACGTAATGCGTAAGAGCTGCTTTTTCTTTGTAACAGAGTACACAAGTATGGAGGTATTAAACCTAAAAGAGCCTTATAAATTAAAGTCAGCCAATGTGTGTATCTGCGTGCACTCAATGAAGATAAGTCTGACTTCATATACAGTTGACAATGGTGGGTGAGACTACGACAGCCAGTAACAAATCTTAGTGCTGAATGAAAAACAGTGTCCAAGGACTGGAGGCATTTAGATGAAGCACTAAAATAAAGCACGTCTCCATAATCAATTACAGGCAAGATAGTTGCTGTCACCAATTTCTTTCTGACTTTAAGAGAGAAGCAGTTTTTATTTCTAAAAAAGAAACCAAGCTTTACCCTAAGCTTAGAGACCAAGTTGTTAATATGGGCTTTAAATGAAAGCTCCTGATCAAGAGTAAAACCCAAGTACTTGTAATTTAAGACCTGCTCTATAGGGTTTCCATTCAAAGTTACAATATTTGGAATATTTTCCAGTAGCACCCTTGAATGAAAGAAAACCATTACCTTGCTTTTATCTGTATTTAAAACCAATTTAAGATTAAATAAGCGAGCCTGGAATATCATTACCATGAATTGATTACGTGGACCCCGACTTTAACAAGTTGAAAAACTTATTGGGTTGTTACCATTTAGTGGTCAATTGTACGGAATATGTACTGTACTGTGCAATCTACTAATAAAAGTTTCAATCAATCAATCAACTGTTGCTAAGCTGTGTCATCAACACTCACAAGTATAAAACTACTTTTTTTAAAGTAATAATTTCTTATTTCTAGCATGAAAAAAAAAATCATGATTTTGACACAATTGTGTCTCATAATTAAAACAGATGACAGCCAAATGGACTTTGCTGGTTTATTTTCAATGAAACAATAGAAAATAGGTACTCATATAGTAGTGCAGTTGGCACAGTACAGTAAACTGACAGTTAATATTTAAACATTTAACATGAGATATTTCAAACAATTTTGAACATAAATAGTTCATGCACATTCAGATAAATTCTTCAAAATTACAATTTAAAAAAATTTGGCCGGGGGCCGGGCTGTATATTGTTGTGTAGACAGCTCTTCCTCCCAGGGATTTTAAGCTGCTGTCCACTCCCAAGTTCTTTTAATGGCAAATAAGCTGGAGTTTAAATTGATCACCATAAGCAGTAGTTGGTATTTTGAGGTTTATTCTCAAAGCTTTGACAATAATGAGACCAGTCTTGCCTAATCTATCCCGATGCGTGGCTCTATCCGGTCTGCTCTTGCTTCCCCTCTCCGTTCTGTCCTACTTCGTTGTTTTGTCTACCCTTTGCATTCCAAAAGCTTCAAGGCCTACGCACAGTCAAACTTTTACTAAGCAGACTGAATTGGAAAAACACTAGCTGTTTTGTAATATGACTATGGAAGTAAAAAAGTAACACTTAAATATGGAAAAGATCTGGTTCCATCAATATATATGTGCGCTAATTGACTGAAAGAGCACGCACTCGGCGCGATGATGTCATGTTGTCGATGGAAAAATGCATTTTTAGACCATATGACTTGCCTGAGCGGCTAGGAGACCCCGAGAGTAACAAGCGGTTGCCTTGTTGCCTTTCCATTAAGAACAATAAATTAGTTTTTAGTATAAGTTTGCTGGTTTCAAGAAATGTAGCTAGTGCCATTATGTCAAGATAATGGCACTAGCATTTACTTAATTTAAGAATATTTTTCAACATATTGAGCAAAAAGGCCTTTTTTTTTTTTTTCTACCAAGAAAAGTGCACTTGTTATTAGTGAGAATATACTTATTTTAAGGTATTTTTGGGTTCATTGAGGTTAGCTAATTTTATTTGTTTTGGAAAGTCTTGACAAGCCAAATTTTCTTGATCTATTGGCAGACAATTTTGCTTAGTTCAAGTAAAATACCCCTAATTATTATTTTTTTTCTTGTTTTTGAACACTGACTTTTTGCAGTGTACCCGGAGATAATTTTTCAAAGGCCTATTTATGAGCGAGGGCAGAGCAGAAGTCTAGCACACGTTCTTCTTTTTCTGCTCATACGCAAAGAGGAGAGACGTGGCTCTCTGAGGAAAAAATATTGTACAGTGGAACATCAATTTACGAACCTTATTTGATCTTCAACAGGGTTTGCCAACCGAAAGTTTGTATAGTGAAGCAGAGTTCCCCATAGGAATCAATGTACCGTATTTTCCGCACCATAAGCCGCACCTAAAAACCACAATTTTTCTCAAAAGCTGATAGTGCGGCTAATAACCCGATGCGCCTTATATATGGATTAATATTAATATTTAAAGTTTAGGTCTCGCAACTACGGTAAACAGCCGCCATCTTTTTTCCCCGTAGAAGAGGAAGCGCTTTTTCTTCTACGGTAAGCAACCGCCCCCATAGAAGAGGAAGCGCTTCTTCTTCTACTGTAAGCAACCGCCAAGGTGAGCTCCCGCCCCCGTAGAAGAAGAAGCGCGCGGATATTACGTTTCATTTCATTTGTGTGTTTCTGTAAAGACCACAAAATGTCTCCTACTAAGAGACACGCGTACAAGGTTCCACTGACTTTTGATATTCATGTGAACCGCACTGTGGATACAACGGGAACACGTACGGTGAATATTCGCACCACAGGGAATGATAAGTCGTCCTTCACTGTGGTTCTAGCTTGCCATGCTAACGGCCAGAAACTTCCACCCACGGTGATATTCAAAAGGAAGACCTTGCCAAAAGAGAACTTTCCAGCCGGCGTCATCATAAAAGCTAACTCGAAGGGATGGATGGATGAAGAAAAGATGAGCGAAGAGACCGGGTGACTTTTTTTCACGCAGCTCCGTCCCTGTTGATCTATGACTGCATGCGCGTCCACATCACAGATGGTGTCAAAAAAGAAGTGAAGCACACCGAAGAAGAACAATTCGAGGGATTTGTGGATGAGTAATAACTTCAGAAAGTGAGCTTTAAATGTTTATTTTGTGTGTTGTGTGACACTAATGTTCGAGCAATGTTGAGTTATTGACGTTGCTATTGCTCTGCACTATTTTGAGTGTTACTATTTTTGTGATTGCACATTAGCACATTACATTTTGGGAGTGAACAGAGTTGTTAGAACGCTGGTTTGTAATATATTATTAAAGTTTGACTGACCTATCTGACAGTTTTTTTGACATTCCCTTTAGCGTAGCGTAGGTGCGGCTAATAACATGGGGCGGCTAATAGGTAAACAAAGTTTTGAAATATGCCATTCATTGAAGGTGCGGCTTACAAAATGGGGCGGCTTATGGTGCGGAAAATACGGTAAACATGAATAATTGGTTGTAGTTTCGACAAAAGTCCCTATTTCAGTAAAAAAACCTGCACATTTTGAAGGCACTATAATGTGTATATATACTGTATGTATATATTTTAAACCAACATAAGTGGGTAAAGACTCAACAATATTTTGTATCCAAACAACAACATTACAACACACACACAAGTCTCGTTGCGCTCCAAAAACAACAATTTTTTTTACTTTGCGTTTGGGAATATTTGAAGCCTTGTTGAACTCTCTGAGAGTTTTCAGAGTTATAAACGAGCAGTGGCTGTGAGGCGATCCTTCAGCGGCTTGTGTCCTGGTAGTGCCTTCTCCTTTGCTGTAATAAAGGTGCGCTGTGGCATCACAAATAAAGACTTGCTATAAGGAACAAAACCCTCTTTGCTGATCAAATCCTCAAATTGAAAGGGCTGAACTGGCTAATCACATTTCTGATCACAGAAAGTGATCTCTAAGACAGGCTGACACAGGTAGCGCTAGCCTCGAAGCCGGTGTGTATAGGATGTCTACAGGATGTGACGTAGGGGGCTCCGTCTCTTCCAGATGGCTATGCCCGTGTGTATAGGAAGTGATGTCATTAAAATGAATAAAAGAAGCGTTCCTACGCCTAGACATGGACACAGAGGCATATTCGGTGCGATGTAAGCGTTCGTAAACTGAAAAGGAAGCAAATATAGGCATTCGTGAATCGAGGTTCCACTGTACAGTCTTCTGTACTAACGATACTGTTGGTGTTGACTTGGTATCGTAGTATTGCAATGCAAAAAGTCAGTGCACAAAAACAAGGGAAAAAAATACAAAAATGAGGGGTATTTTACTTGAACTAAGCAAAATTATCTGCCAAAAGAACAAGAAAATTTGGCTTGTCAAGACTTTCCAAAACAAGTAAAATTAGCTAACCTCAATGAACCCCAAAATACCTTAAAATAAATATATTCTCACTAATAACAAGTGCACTTTTCTTGGTAGAAAAAACAAATATGAGACCTTTTTGCTCAATATGTTGAAAAATGTTCTTAAATGAAGTAAATGCTAGTGCCATTATCTTGACATAATGATATGCGCTCGGCATATATATATATATATATATATATATATATATATATATATATATATATATATATATATATATATATATATACACTACCGTTCAAAAGTTTGGGGTCACATTGAAATGTCCTTATTTTTTAAGGAAAAGCACTGTACTTTTCAATGAAGATAACTTTAAACTAGTCTTAACTTTAAAGAAATACACTCTATACATTGCTAATGTGGTAAATGACTATTCTAGCTGCAAATGTCTGGTTTTTGGTGCAATATCTACATAGGTGTATAGAGGCCCCTTTCCAACAACTATCACTCCAGTGTTCTAATGGTACAATGTGTTTGCTCATTGGCTCAGAAGGCTAATTGATGATTAGAAAACCCTTGTGCAATCATGTTCACACATCTAAAAACAGTTTAGCTCGTTACAGAAGCTACAAAACTGACCTTCCTTTGAGCAGATTGAGTTTCTGGAGCATCACATTTGTGGGGTCAATTAAACGCTCAAAATGGCCAGAAAAAGAGAACTTACTTCTGAAACTCGACAGTCTATTCTTGTTCTTAGAAATGAAGGCTATTCCACAAAATTGTTTGGGTGACTCCAAACTTTTGAACGGTAGTGTATACATATATATAT
Organism: Entelurus aequoreus; assembly: GCF_033978785.1. Classification (NCBI taxonomy): domain Eukaryota; kingdom Metazoa; phylum Chordata; class Actinopteri; order Syngnathiformes; family Syngnathidae; genus Entelurus; species Entelurus aequoreus. Next base: position 29,122,224 of record NC_084744.1, on the reverse strand, counting down.
TAGGGCTGCAACAACTAATCGATTAAATCGATTAAAATCGATTATAAAAATAGTTGGCGATTAATTTAGTCATCGATTCGTTGGATCTATGCTATGCGCATGCGCAGAGGCAAGTTATTATTATATATTTTTTGAAATCTTTATTTAAATTTTTTTTTTATAAACCTTTATTTATAAACTGCAACATGTACAAACAGCTGAGAAACAATAATCAAAATAAGTATGGTGCCAGTATGTTGTTTTTTTTCCAATAAAATACTGGAAAGCGTAGAAATGTAGTTTGTCTCTTTTATCCGATTATTAATCGATTAATCGAAGTAATAATGGTCAGATTAATCGATTATAAAATTAATCGTTAGTTGCAGCCCTAATATATATATATATATATATATATATATATATATATATATATATATATATATATATATATATATATGTATATATATATATATATATATGTATATATATAGATATATATATGTATATATATATATGTATATATATATATATATATGTATATATATATATATATATATATATATATATATATATACATATATATATATATATGTATGTATATATATATATATATATATATATATATATATATATATATATATATATATATATATATATATACATATATATATATATATATATATATATATATATATATATATATATATATATATATATATATTTACAGCCCAGCCCCCGGCCAAATTTATTTTAATTGTAATTTTGAGGAATTTATCTGAATGTGCATGAACTATTTCTGTTCAAAATTGTTAGAAATGTCACATGTTAAATGTTTAAATATTAACTGTCAGTTTACTGTACTGTGCCAACTGTACTACTTTGAGTACGTGTTTTCTATTGTTTCATTGAATGTAAACCAGCAAAGTCCATTTGGCTGTCATCTGTTTTAATTATGAGACACAATTGTGTCAAAGTCATGATTTTTTATTTCATGCTTGAAATAAGACATTTTTACTTTGAAAAAGCAGTATTATACTTGCGAGTGTTGATGACACAGCTTTGCAACAGTTGATATTCTAGTTTCAAGCATGTTTTACTCAGTATAGGTCATCAAATCTCAGCAACAAGCTGTAATATCTTACTGAGATCATTTAGGACCAAAACATAAAACAAGTAAAACACTCTAACATAAAATCTGCTTAGTGAGAAGAATGATCTTATCAGACAGAAAATAAGCAAATATCACCCTTATTTGAGATATTTAATCTTACTTAGATTTCAGTTTTTGCAGTGTGGTCCTTTTGTCAATCCTGGATATTAGTATCACCATTTCAGCTTTTGACAGGTGTTTGACAATTTGACAAGTCTGAGCTAAATTTCGTGTTTTGCGTCTTGCAGACATCCAACAGATGACCAGTCGTCAGGAAGAACCTCCCCCTCAGTTGCAGGGGGGGAGCTCCACTTTGAAGCAGGAGGATCCACAGCCCCCCCACATTAAAGAGGAAGAGGAGGAATGTTGGACCACTCAGGAGGGAGAGTGTCTTCTAGGGCAGGAGGAGGATGATCTCACCAAGTTTCCACTGACTGTTGTCTCTGTGAAGACTGAAGAGCATGAAGACAAACCACCTGAGTCCTCACAGCTTCATCACAGTCCAAGTAAGAACTTTTTTTTTACCGATGGTTTGACTGAACACATGAGAATACAGTGCAGCCGGAAAGTATTCACAGCGCTTCACCTTTTTCCCCACATTTTGTTATGTTACAGCCTTAACCTCTTAAGGCCCAAGCTGTTTGTTTACATGCTTTGCTATTTGGGCTTATTGGACCCTAATTAGAATTAAAACTAAAAATCATCTTTTTATATGATGTACTTAGTCCATAAGTACACAAATGTGTACTTCATGTGTAGTGACATGCCAATTTGTATTTTTACACTTTTTTTCTCCAAATTCCATTGTATGTTATACTCTTCTGACACCACCAGATGGCAGTATAAGTGTCCACATGAGGGCAATAAGACCCCAATTCAGTAGTGTACACAATTTTGGAAATATGAGCTAAAAGGTGCTGTACACGCATGTGGCCACTAAGGCCTTTAGAGGTTAAAGCACAATGGAATAAATTAATTTTCATCCTCAAAATTCTACACACAATACCCCACAATGACAATGTGAAAAGGTTTTCAGCGCTTTTTGCAGATGTATTAAAAATTAGAAGAAAAAACTAGCTGGCTTAAATACTAACATGAATGCGGGACACAATAACGCTTTTTGTAACGACAAACAACATACCGTATTTTTCGGAGTATAAGTCGCTCCGGAGTATAAGTCGCTCCGGAGTATAAGTGGCACCGGCCGAAAATGCATAATAAAGAAGGAAAAAAAACATATATAAGTCGCACTGGAGTATAAGTCGCATTTTTTGGGGAAATGTATTTGATAAAAGCCAACACCAAGAATAGACATTTGAAAGGCAATTTAAAATTAAAGCTGCAAGCAGCGTTGGTCGGGCCCGCATATTTGGCAGGTGCTAGTTGCTGAAGGAAGTCAATCTATGAAATGTAGGTCTAAGTGAGACCTACATAGAGGTTTTTGTTTCATGTCTCTAAGACGTTCCTACCGGAAGTTACAAGCAGTTTTGTCTGTGTTTTCCTCCGAGGAGCAGTTTTGTCTGTGTTTTATCCCTAGGGGGCGCTAGAGCGCAATTTTGAGTTTTGGGGTTCGGTTTTTTATTAGATCGCAATTTCCGCCAGTCCTGATGTGTGTAAAAAGTTTGGTGAGTTTTGAAGTATTTTAAGGGGGTCAATTTACAGCTCAAAGAGGCAAAAATGAGTGTTTTTAGTAAACTTTTGTTTTGAAGGGGTGATTGCCAACTTCCTGTTGATTTTTGCTGAAGGATGTCAGTGTATGAAATCTAGCTCTAAGTCAGACCAACATAGAGGTTTTTGTTGCATGTCTCTACGACATTCGTACTGGGAGTTAGAGGAAGTGTTATCTGTGTTTTCTTCCTAGGGGGCGCTAGAGCACAATTTAGATTTTTGGGGTTTGTTTTTTTTACTAAAGAGTTTTGTTCGCATTTTTTTATGTGTGTGTAAAATTTGGTAAGTTTTGAAGCATGTTAAGGAGGGCAAAGTAGTCCGCAAAGCTGCGGAATAATAATAACGAATAATAATAAAACCTTACAATAACAATAGGGTCCTCTGTACCATTGTAAAGGACTCCCTTTGGGATTCCTTTACAAAGGGACTTGCGGTCCCTAATAAATAAAGAATAGTGAACAACAGGCTGAATAAGTGTACGTTATATGAGGCATAAATAACCAACTGGTATGTTAACGTAACATATTATGGTAAGAGTCATTCAAATAACTATAACATATAGAACATGCTATACGTTTACCAAACAATCTGTCACTGCTAATCGCTAAATCCCATGAAATCTTATATGTCTAGTCTCTTACGTGAATGAGCTAAATAACATTATTTGATATTTTACGCTAATGTGTTAATAATTTCACACATAAGTCGCTCCTGAGTATAAGTCGCACCCCCGGCCAAACTATGAAAAAAACTGCGACTTATAGTCCGAAAAATACGGTACCTGCTTCGAGCAAACTCGTCCACAAACAATAACACACCATTTTAGTCCTATGCTTGTGTTTATTGAAAACAATTGAACACAAAACAACAAAGAAAAATCGCACAGTTTTGTAAGCCGTAGGGTCGAAAGCTTAGGAAAAAATGTAGCGGCTTAGAGTCTAGAATTTATGATCATCATTTAGCAACAGTTACTGCAATTGTAAAAAAACAAAACAAGATTAATCAGTTACACAATTCATAATCAATAAATAATGTTTATTCCATGTGTAGAAGAACATCGCCACAACTTGTCAGTCCACTTTTAAAATATTCATATTTGGTTCGGGATATGATATTTGACATGTCTGAGCTAATGTTTGTTGTTTGTGTCTTGCAGATGTCCAGCAGCTGATTGGTCGCCAAGAAGAACGTGGTCCTCAGCCGCCGAGTGGAAGCGCCGCTTTGAAGCAGGAGGATCCACAGCCCCTCCGCATTAAAGAGGAAGGGGAGGAACTGTGGATCACTCAGGAGGGAGAGTGTCTTCTAGGGCAGGAGGAGGCTGATCTCACAGAGTTTCCGCTGACTGTTGTCTCTATGAAGACTGAAGAGCATGAAGACAAACCACCTGAGTCTTCAGAAAGCCGAGGGGCGGAGCCTCCAAGCAGCAGCTCAACACAACACATGACAACAGAAGCTGATGGAGACCACTGTGGAGGATCACAAGCAGACAAGCTCTTGGCTCCACTATCAGATAGTGAGGACATAACGTCACACTCCTCTCAGGATGAAGACGGGGCCAACATCCAAGAGCCTTTGAGCAGCGACACAGATTGGGAAGGTGACATGTGGACTCACACAGACAACGGACAATCTAAATACTCTCAAAAGAGGACTCGTAAAAAACATTTGGCCTGCTCAGTTTGTCCGAAAAAGTTTCCCTCAAAAAGTGAGTTGACTCGACACGTGAGAACGCATACGGGAGAAAAACCTTTTAATTGCTCAGTTTGCGGTAAAGGGTTCTCTCAGAAAGGAACAATTAAATTACACATGAGAACACACACAAGAGAGGATAACATGAGGACTCACACTGATGACGAACCCTCCGAATGCTCTCAAAAGAAAACCGGTAAAAAACATTTGACTTGCTCAGTTTGTGCTAAAAGCTTTTCCTTTAAGAGTGACTTGACTCGACACATGAGAACGCACACAGGAGCGAAACCTTATAGTTGCACAGTTTGCGGTAAAAGATTCTCTCAGAAAGCCACGATAGCATTACACATGAGAACACACACGGGAGAAAGACCCTTTGTTTGTTCAGTATGCGGCAAAAGATTCTCCGACAGCTCAAACATGGTATCACACATAAGAACACACACGTGCGATAAACCCTTCCGATGCTCAGTGTGCGATAAAAGCTATTGTTATAAAAGGGACTTTGCTCGACACATGAAAATACACACGGGAGAAAAAACTTTTAGTTGCTCAGTTTGTGGCGATAAATTTGCTCACAATTTCACCTTGGTGAGACACATGAAAAAGCATACTGGAGAAAAACCTTTTAGTTGTTCAATTTGTGGTAAAAGATTCTCTGAGAAGGCACACATGCGATCGCACTTAAGAACACACACTGGCGAAAAATTATTTGGTAAGAAACATTTGACAACACACTTGTTGACAGAAAACCAGGAATAATAATATTCGGTCTACCGTATTTTTCGGACTATAAGTCACTTTTTTTTTTCATAGTTTGGCCGGGGGTGCGACTTATACTCAGGAGCGACTTATGTGTGAAATCATTAACACATTAGCGTAAAATATGAAATAATATTATTTAGCTCATTCACGTAAGACACTAGACGTATAAGATTTCATGGGATTTAGCGATTAGGAGTGACAGATTGTTTGGTAAACGTATAGCATGTTCTATATGTTATAGTTATTTGAATGACTCTTACCATAATATGTTACGTTAACATACCAGTTGGTTATTTATGCCTCATATAACGTACACTTATTCAGCCTGTTGTTCACTATTCTTTATTTATTTTAAATTGCCTTTCAAATGTCTATTCTTGGTGTTGGCTTTTATCAAATACATTTCCCCAAAAAATGTGACTTATACTCCAGTGCGACTTATATATGTTTTTTTCCTTCTTTATTATGCATTTTCGGCCGGTGCGACTTACTGTATTTTTCGGACTATAAGTCGCTCCGGAGTATAAGTCGTATATTTGGGTATAAAAGTATATTCCATGAAATGATCAGTCATTCACAAACAAGGATGGGGCGAGGGTCACCACTTTGTAAACAAATGCGTGAGCAAATTGTTGAACGGTTTAAGAAAAACCTTTCTCAACCAGCTATTGCAAGGAATTTAGGGATTTCACCATCTACGCTCCGTAATATCATCAAAGGGTTCAGAGAATCTGGAGAAATCACTGCACGTAAGCAGCTAAGCCCGTGACCTTTGATCCCTCAGGCTGTACTGCATCAACAAGCGACATCAGTGTGTAAAGGATATCACCACATGGGCTCAGGAACACTTCAGAAACCCACTGTCAGTAACTACAGTTGGTCGCTACATCTGTAAGTGCAAGTTAAAACTCTACTATGCAAGGCGAAAACCGTTAAACAACACCCAGAAACGCCGTCGGCTTCGCTGGGCCTGAGCTCATCTAAGATGGACTGATACAAAGTGGAAAAGTGTTCTGTGGTCTGACGAGTCCACATTTCAAATTGTTTTAGGAAACTGTGGACGTCGTGTCCTCCGGACCAAAGAGGAAAAGAACCATCCGAATTGTTATAGGCGCAAAGTTGAAAAGCCAGCATCTGTGATGGTATGGGGGTGTATTAGTGCCCAAGACATGGGTAACTTACACATCTGTGAAGAAGCCATTAATGCTGAAAGGTACATACAGGTTTTGGAGCAACATATGTTGCCATCCAAGCAATGTTACCATGTGTATGTGTATGTTTGTATAATGAATGTGCGTGTGGATGTACGAACTTTGAGTGTGTAAATATGTACTGTATTTGTATATGTATGTGGGAGCGTAGGTACCTATGTATGTATGGGAGTATATGTGAATTTGTGTGTACAATACATTTGACTCCCAGTGTGTGTGGGAGCCAGAGTACGGCCCCAGCCTCCCCGAGAGCCCAACCCACAAACAGTAGATGTGGTGCCCAGGGAACCAGGGACCACCGCCCCCACGCAGCCAAGCCGGACAGTGACAGGAACCCCAGAGCCTGGCCCACCGTGCCGCCCACAAGGGCCAGCAGCAGGCCGCAGACAGACGCGCCCGGCAGAGGACAAGGCATGAGAAAAGCAGGGGACAGCCAGACCCCAAGGCAGCGAGAGACCGCACCCCACACGGGCAGAAAGACGGGACGCCCCGCCCGAGGGGCCCGGAGATCCCCCGCTACCGGAAGGGAAGACCGCCCCCGCTCCACCGGCAACCGGGCCCCCACGAGCCCACCCCCCACACCCGGAGAGCGCGGCGAGGCCACCCCCCGGCCACCCCACCCAAGTCGGCCGCCACAGGACCACCCAGCACGGGGCCACGGGAACCACCCACCCCACCCGCAGGAACCCCAACGATGGAGATGGAACAACCAGCAACCGCTCTGCCGAGTCCCCACCCTGAGGTAGGGGGAAAATTTAAAAAAATAAAATTAATAAAATATATTTAAAAAAATTAAAATAAATAAATAAATATATTTTTTTTAAAAAGAATTAAAAGAAGATCACTGACACACAAGGTCACTACCCCAACAACTGGCCGACTCGCAGCACCTCGGAAAACCTTGCAGCACCAAGCTACCACAGTAGACGCAGGGACTAGACCCAGCAGGCCCCAACCAAGACAGGCACCCGGAAGGGATGGACGGTGGGACCCAGGAGCTCCAGACACGCAGTCCGGATGCAGTAGCCTGAGGCGCCGACCCCCACCTGACAGGCAGGCCCAGAACGTACCCCCAGAAATCCACATCTATGATCGAGTGAAGTCCTTCGTCGCTCCGTCGATCGCTGGAACGCAGGTGAGCACGGGTGTTGATGAGCAGATGAGGGCTGGCTGGCGTAGGTGGAGAGCTAATGTTTTTAGCATAGCTTTGTGAGGTCCGGTTGCTAAGTTAGCTTCAATGGCGTCGTTAGCAACAGCATTGTTAAGCTTCGCCAGGCTGGAAAGCATTAACCGGGTAGTTACATGTCCATGGTTTAATAGTATTGTTGATTTTCTGTCTATCCTTCCAGTCAGGGATTTATTTCTTTTGTTTCTATCTGCATTTAAGGATGATGCTATCACGTTAGCTCCGTAGCTAAAGAGCTTCGCCAATGTATTGTCGTGGAGATAAAAGTCACTGTGAATGTCCATTTCGCGTTCTCGACTCTCATTTTCAAGAGGATATAGTATCCGAGGTTGTTTAAAATACAAATCCGTGATCCACAATAGAAAAAGGAGAAAGTGTGGAATCCAATGAGCCAGCTTGTACCTAAGTTACGGTCACAGCGAAAAAAGATACGTCCTGCACTGCACTCTAGTCCTTCACTCTCACGTTCCTCATCCACGAATCTTTCATCCTCGCTCAAATTAATGGGATAATCGTCGCTCTCGCTGCTGGTGTAAACAATGGGGAAATGTGAGGAGCCTTTCAACCTGTGACGTCACGCTACTTCCGGTACAGGCAAGGCTTTTTTTATCAGCGACCAAAAGTTGCGAACTTTATCGTCGATGTTCTCTACTAAATCCTTTCAGCAAAAATATGGCAATATCGCGAAATGATCAAGTATGACACATAGAATGGATCTGCAATCCCCGTTTAAATAAAAAAAATTCATTTCAGTAGGCCTTTAAAATATTCATATTTGGTTCGTGATATGATATTTGACATGTCTGAGCTAATGTTTGTTGTTTGTGTCTTGCAGATGTCCAGCAGCTGATTGGTCGCCAAGAAGAACGTGGTCCTCAGCCGCCGAGTGGAAGCGCCGCTTTGAAGCAGGAGGATCCACAGCCCCCCCACATTAAAGAGGAAGGGGAGGAACTGTGGATCACTCAGGAGGGAGAGTGTCTTCTAGGGCAGGAGGAGGCTGATCTCACCGAGTTTCCATTGACTGTTGTCTCTGTGAAGACTGAAGAGCATGAAGACAAACCACCTGAGTCCTCAGAAAGCCGAGGGGCGGAGCCTCCAAGCAGCAGCTCAACACAACACATGACAACAGAAGCTGATGGAGACCACTGTGGAGGATCACAAGCAGACAAGCTCTTAGCTCCACTATCAGATAGTGAGGACATAACGTCACACTCCTCTCAGGATGAAGACGGGGCCAACATCCAAGAGCCTTTGAGCAGCGACACAGATTGGGAAGGTGACATGTGGACTCACACAGACAACGGACAATCGAAATACTCTCAAAAGAGGACTCGTAAAAAACATTTGGCCTGCTCGGTTTGTCCGAAAAAGTTTCCCTCAAAAAGTGAATTGACTCGACACGTGAGAACGCACACGGGAGAAAAACCTTTTAATTGCTCAGTTTGCGGTAAAAGGTTCTCTCAGAAAGGAACAATTAAATTACACATGAGAACACACACAAGAGAGGATAACATGAGGACTCACACTGATGACGAACCCTCCGAATGCTCTCAAAAGAAAACCGGTAAAAAACATTTGACTTGCTCAGTTTGTGCCAAAAGCTTTTCCTTTAAGAGTGACTTGACTCGACACATGAGAACGCACACAGGAGCGAAACCTTATAGTTGCACAGTTTGCGGTAAAAGATTCTCTCAGAAAGGCACGATAGCATTACACATGAGAACACACACGGGAGAAAGACCCTTTGTTTGTTCAGTATGCGGCAAAAGATTCTCCAACAGCTCAAACATGGTATCACACATAAGAACACACACGTGCGATAAACCCTTCCGATGCTCAGTGTGCGATAAAAGCTATTGTTATAAAAGGGACTTTGCTCGACACATGAAAATACACACGGGAGAAAAAACTTTTAGTTGCTCAGTTTGTGGTGATAAATTTGCTCACAATTTCACCTTGGTGAGACACATGAAAAAGCATACTGGAGAAAAACCTTTTAGTTGTTCAATTTGTGGTAAAAGATTCTCTGAAAAGGCACACATGCGATCGCACTTAAGAACACACACTGGCGAAAAATTATTTGGTAAGAAACATTTGACAACACACTTGTTGACAGCAAACCAGGAATAATAATATTCGGTCTACCGTATTTTTCGGACTATAAGTTGCAGTTATTTTCATAGCTTGGCCGGGGGTGCGACTTATACTCAGGAGCGACTTATGTGTGAAATTATTAACACATTAGCGTAAAATATGAAATAATATTATTTAGCTCATTCACGTAAGAGACTAGACGTATAAGATTTCATGTGATTTAGCGATTAGGAGTGACAGATTGTTTGGTAAACGTATAGCATGTTCTATATGTTATAGTTATTTGAATGACTCTTACCATAATACGTTACGTTAACATACCAGTTGGTTATTTATGCCTCATATAACGTACACTTATTCAGCCTGTTGTTCACTATTCTTGATTCATTTTAAATTGCCTTTCAAATGTCTATTCTTGGTGTTGGCTTTTATCAAATACATTTCCCCAAAAAATGCGACTTATACTCCAGTGCGACTTATATATGTTTTTTTCCTTCTTTATTATGCATTTTCGTATAAGTCGTAGTCGTATAACTACAAACCCCGTTTCCATATGAGTTGGGAAATTGTGTTAGATGTTAATATAAACAGAATACAATGATTTGCAAATAATTTTCAACCCATATTCAGTTGAATATGCTACAAAGACAACATATTTGATGTTCAAACTGATAAACAAATAATTTTTGCAAATAATCATTAACTTTAGGATTTGATGCCAGCAACACGTGACAAAGAAGTTGGGAAAGGTGGCAATAAATACTGATTATATATATATCTATATCTATATAGATATATATATATAGTAGTACTTCCGGGGCTGCGTCCAATAAAGTTACAAAGTTGCCGGGGGTCCTTAACCCGCACGCGACTGTCCTGTTTCGCGCCTGTACAAAAAAAAAACAATCATCGATTTCTTCAGATTCCAGCAGCTGTCAAAGACGAAGTATCCTTCCAGCGACGGGCAGTCAAAGCCGAAGTGCTATCGATCACTGTCAATGACGTAAGAGGAAACATGACCACGGAAGTAAATGGGGGGGGTTTGTAGAGGGAAGAAATTGTGGTCGGGGGTGGACGTGGTTGGGCCGGGGTCGTGGTTAAGAGGGGAATATATTTAAGCTAGAATTCACCAACTCAAGTATTTCATATATACATATATATATATATATATATATATATATATATATATATATATATACATATATACATATATATATATATATATATATATATATATACATACATACATATATATATATATATATATATATATATATATATATATATATATATATATATATATATATATATATACATATATATTTATTTTATTATACATATAAATAAAATAAATACTTGAATTTCAGTGTTCTGGAGGCTTTCCAGTAGATGGCAGTATTGTCCTGTTTAAGAGTGTCACAACATTGCAGTTTACGGCAGACGAACTGCTTTACGGTAGACGAAAACGTGACCGCTGTTGTTGTGTGTTGTTACCGCGCTGAGAGGACGTTAATGAAACTGCCTAACAATAAACCCACATAAGAAACCAAGAACTCGCCCTCGATCATTCTACAGTTATAACGTGATTGGGCAGGCACGCTGTTAATATTGTGGGAAAGCGGACGTGAAAACAGACTGTCGCCGCTGTCCCCACTCAGGTCCGCATTGAGCTGGAGGGGGCGTGGCCTCCAGCTCTGGGTGAATACCGGAAGTCTCCTGGTAAAACCGGGAGGGTTGGCAAGTATGCTCTAATGCGTGGCCAAGAGATATTATTGCGTGGCACGCATTGAATGTCTCTGCTGCATTGGATCAGTCTCATTTCTTTAACAGGAATGCCTTGTACCGTCTATATTAGATGTATAACAACGGGTGGGTGGCGGGCGGTTGTGGTTTTGATAAAATGTTAGTTCGGGTGGATGGTGGGTGGATGACGACTTTTGTGATATGTATGTATATATATATATGTGTGTGTGTGTATAGTACTGCGATACTAATGAATCATATTCGGTACTATACCGTCTCTAAAAAGTACCGGTCCACACCCCCCTGGGCTCCCGTCGTCGTCACGCACACACATGGAGTACTTACAAGCAGGCACAGTGTTTATACAGAAAAGGGAGAACGGACGCATTTTGGCTTAAAAACTGACAATAAAGGTGAAGTTATAACACTGAAACGCCCTCAGGAAGAG